>NW_027264835.1:0-10393 GCF_036320965.1 Panulirus ornatus
GGAGGCGAAAAGTAACGGAACTTCCTCTGGGACCATTTTAATGCCCTCCGACTCTATGTGCGTGATAGGCCGAGAGGTAAGTAGCGAAAAAGTAACGGAGCGTCTCCGGGACCATTTTTGCCCTCCGAACAACTCTGTGCGCGCTAACCTGAGAATAAGGAGCGCGAAGTGACGGAGCGTACCAAGAGGCCATTATTGCCCTCCGATACTCTGTGGCGCTAAACCTGAGAGAAAGGAGCGCAAATTTACGGAGACGCCTCTGGTTGGCATTTTTGCCCTCCTACACCTCTGTGCGCGCCTTAACCAGAGAAGTAAGGAGCGAAAAGTAACGGAGCGTCTCCGGACCATTTTTGGCCCTCCGACACTCCTGTGTGTGATAGGCCGAGAGTATAGGAGCGAAAAGTAACGGAGCGTCTTCCGGTCACCATTATTGCCCTCCGGCACTATGTGCTGGATCGGCCGAAAATGTAAGGAGCGAAAAGTAACGGAGCGTCTCCGGGAACCATTTGTGCACTCCGACACTATGTCGTGTTAGGGCCTATACGAGAGGTAAGAAGAGCGCAAAGTAACGGAGCGTCTCCGGGACCATTTTTGCCGTCCGACATTATGGCGTGATAGGCCCGATAAGTTAAGGAAGCGAAAAGTAACGGAGCGTCCCGGGACCATTTTTTGCCCCCGACACTCTGTGCGCGCTAACCTGAGAAGTAAGGAACGCGAAGTGAACGGAGCGTACTCCAAGGCCATTTTTGCCCTCCGATACTCTGTTGCGCGCTAAACCTGATAGGTAAGGAGCGCAAATTTAACGGAGCGCCTCTGTGGGCATTTTTGCGCTCCGACACACGCTGTGCGCGCTAACCTGAGAGGTAAGGAGCGAAAAGAACGAGCGTCCTCGGACCAATTTTTGCCCTCCGACACTCTGAGCGCGGTAAACTGAGAAGTAATGGAGCGAAAAGTAACGAGCATCTCCGGCACCATTTTTGCCCTCCGACACTATGTGGCGCGCTAACACTGAGAGGTAAGGACGCAAATTTACGGAGCCTTCTGGTGGCATATTTGCACTCCATACTCAGTGCGGGCTAACCTGAGAGTTAGGGAACGGAAGGTGACGGAGCGCATCCGTGACAATTTTTGCCCTCCGACACTCGTGCGCGCAAACTGAGAGGTAAGGAGCGCAAATTTTACGGACGCCTCTGGGGCATTTTGCTCTCCTACACTCTGTGCGCGCTAACCTGAGAGGATAAGGAAAACGGGGCAAAAAAAGTTAACGGAGCTCCTCCGGGACCATTTTTGCCCTCCGCACTATGTGCGTGATAGGCCGAAAAGTAAGGACGAAAAGTAACGGAGCGTCTCCGGGACCATTTTTGCCGTCCGACATTATGTGCGTGATAGGCCGAGAAGTAAGGAGCCGAAAAGTAACGGAGCGTCTCCGGGACCCATCTGCCCTCCGCCACTCTGTGCGCGCTAACCTGAGAAGTAAGGAGCGCGAAGTGACGGAGCGTATCCCAGGCCATTTTTTGCCCCCGATAACTCTGTCGCGCTAACTGATAGGTAATGGAGCGCAAATTTACGGAGCGTCTCGGACTCATTTATTGGCACTACGAACACGCTGTGCGCGCTAACCTGAGAGGTACGGAGCGGAAAGTGACGGAAGCGTATCCAAGCCAACTTTTTGCCCTCCGATACTTTGTGCGCGCTAACCTGAGAGGTAAGGAGCGAAAAGTAACGGAGCGTCTCCGGGACCATTTTTGCCCTCTCCGACACTCCTGTGCGCGGTAAACTGAGAAGTAAGGAGCGAAAAGTAACGGATCTTCTCCGGGACCATTTTGCCATCCGACACTATGCGCGTGGAAGGCCGAGAGTAAGGAGCGAAAAGTAACGGAGGCGTCTCCGGACCATTTTTGCACTACGACAGTACACTGTGCCGCTAACCTGAGAGGTAAGGAGCGGAAAGTGACGAGCGTATCCAAGGCCATTTTGCCTCCGATACTTTGTGCGCGCAACCTGCAGAGGTCAAGGAGCGCAATTTACGGAGCGCCTCCTGTGGCCATTTTTGCGCTCCGACACGCTGTGCGCCGCTAAACCTGAGAGGTGGACGAAAAAGTAAAAAACGGAAAAGCGTCTCCGGGACAATTTTTGCCTCCGACACTCTGTTGCGCGCTAACCTTGAGAAGTAAGGAGGCGCTCGAAGTGGACGGAGCGGATCCAAGGCCATGTTTGCCCCTCGATACTCTTGTGGAGCGCGAACCTGAGAGGTAAGGAGCGCAAATTTACGGAAGCGGCCCTCTTGGTGGCATGTTTTGCGCTCCGACCACGCTGTGCGGCGCTTAACCTGAGAGTAAGGAGCGGGAAAAAGTAACGGAGCGTCTCCGGGACCATTTTTAGCCCCTTCCGACACTCTGTGCGCGGTAAAACTGAGAAGTAAGGGAGCGAAAAGTAACGGGAGCATCTCCGGGGCACCCATTTTTGCCTCCGACCACTATGTGCGCGCTAACCTGAGAGGTTAAGGAGCGAAAAAGTAACGGGAGAGTCTCCGGGACCATTTTTGCCCTCCGGACACTCTCGGTTGCGGCGGTTTAAAGAAACTGGAAGTAAGGAGCGGGAGAAAAATGTAAAACGGGAGCTTCTCCGGCGACCTTTTTTGCCATCCGGACCACTATGTGCCGTGATAGGCAGAGAAGGTAAGGATGCGAATAAAGTAACGGAGGTCTCTGGTGGGCATTTTTTGCCCTCCGACACGCTGTGGGGCGCGCTACCTGAGAGGAGAGGTAAGGAGCGAAAAAAGTAACGGAGCTTTTCTCCGGGGACCATTTTTTGGCCATTCGACACTATGTGCGTGATAAGGCCAGAAGTAAGGAGCGAAAAGTAACGGAGCGGGTCTCTGGTGGCATTTTTGCCCTCGACCCACTCTGGCGCGTAACCTGATGAAAGAAGTTAAGGAGCGCGAAGTGACCGGAGCGTTATCCCAAGGCCATTTTTGCGCTCCGATACTCTGTGCGCGCTAACATTAGAGGTAAGGAGCGCAAAATTTACGGAGCGGCTTCTTGGTGGCATTTTTGCACTCCGATAGGTCTGTGCGCGCTAACCTGGAGAGGTAAGGAGCGCAAATTTAACGGAGCGTCTCCGGGGACCATTTTTGCACTTACGATCACTCTCGGTGGGCGCGCTAACCTGAGACGGTAAGGGAAAGCGGAAAAGTGTCGGCGGAAGCGTATCCCAGGGCCATTTTTGCCCTCCGATTACTTTGTGCGCGCTAACTGAGAGGTAAGGAGCGAAATAACGGAGGGCGTCTCCGGGGACCCATTTTTTGTCCTCCGACAACTCTGTGCGCGGTTAAAACTGAGAAGTAGGAGCGCATATTTACGGAGCGCCTTCTGGTGGCATTTTTTGCATCCGATTGTCTGTGGGCCGCGCTAACTGAGAGGTAGGGAAAGGAAGGTTGACGGAGCCCATCCGAGGTCCTTTTTTGCCCGCCTACACTCTGTGGGCGCTAAAACACCAAGGTGAGAGAGATTATGGAAGCTCTCCGACTGCTTTTGGCTGCTGCCTGAACAGGACTACAGGTGCCCAAATGTATCTGAGGAGAGGGACTGGGACAAAAACATCTCTACCCACTGTCTGTTATTACTGGTAACCCAACCCCCTGGGGAGTTGTTTTTGGGAAAAGAGAAAATTTAAAAAAAGCATTTGGGTTTTAAAGTTTGTGGGGGTGTTTTGCCCTTTTTAAAAAGGTAAAAACTGTTGGTTTTGGGGGGTGAGACGCGGGGAAGGGGGGAGGGCCTATGGGGTTTTCCTCGGCGCCAATTGGGGAGGTACATGCTTCAACCTGGCGCCCTTTGGGGCCCTTGGGGCGGTTTCGAATTTTTGTAACAAAGGGGTTTTTGCCCAAAACCCCCGGGAGCCCCCTTTTTAAATGCAACGTTTCCCCCTCCTCTTTAAAGAGGAAAGGGAAAAGTTTTCGTTGGTGGGGTCTTTTTTGAAAACGGGGTTTCTCTTAATTCTTTATAAATCTTCTTTCCCCCATTTTATGGAAAAAGTTTTCCGGCATATGCTGCGGCAAGGGGGGGAAGAGCCTCACCGTGGAAAATAATTTGGAATTTTCGGAAGGCTTTCTTCCCGGGGGAAGGCGGCCTGCCTTCCCTTTTCCCTCGCCTTTAAGGGCCCAAAGGTTTTTTTTTCTTGATCTATAAGGGGGAAAATTTTTTTTTTTCTTTTGCTAAAAAAAAGGGAAAAAACCCTTTTTATTTTTTCCTCTTTATCCCCGACCCCGGGTGGGTTTTTTGGCTCCGTTGGGCAAAATGGGGAAAATTTCCCCCTCTTGAGCGACCAAAAACCCTAACGGAAAGGGTATTATATTGGGGGCAGCCAAAAAGGGAAAAGTTTGTGTTCTCCAAGGAAAATTTTTTTAAAAAAGGGGTTTGCTTGGAACGTGTGTGTGAAAAAGCAATGGGAAATAAAGTTTCTTTGTTAAACCCTAGAGGCATCGAAATTGGGTGATGGACGAAAGGAAATAAAATTTTTTCATTTGTTTGAGGCGGAAAGGGGAGATTTTTGGGGTTTGTTGGGGCGGTCCCGGGCGTTTTTTCTTTAAAAAGGTTGTTGGGGTTGTGCAAGTAAAGGGGCCGGTTTGAGTGGCCAAATTTTCACCTGGCACCTGGCCCCAAGGTATAACCCCCGGGGGTTTGGTTGGGGGGCCCGGGGTTGAAAGGGGAGGGGAAATGGGGTCGGGAAAAATTCTGCACAGTTTTCAAGTAAAATTTTCCTTCCCTGCTCCCCCTTTAGTGAGGGAAAAATTAAAAGGGTCTGGATTGGGATGCATTTTCAAGTTGTGAAGTGGGGGGGGGTTTTAATGTTTTAGTTTTTGGGTTTTTTTTACTTAAGCCGTGGAGGTTGGTTTTTTTGGGGTTCCCCTATCCTCTAGCGTTTTACCCCACGGAGAACCAGGGGGGCCGGCCCCCCGGCCAAAATTTTTTTTTTGTTGTTAAGGGGGCCCTAAAATGAAGGGGCCCTGTTTTGTTTCCCCCCAAAAAGGTGTTTGGTTTGGTTTTAAAAGACTGGGAAGGGCGGTTGGGGTAAAAGGGAAATTGGAATCCGCTAAGGGAAGGGTGTTTTTAACAAAACCCCACGTGCCGAAAACAAATAGAGGGCCCCTTTAAAAAGGTTTTGGGGCCCGGCATTCTCCCCTTACTCCCGCCCGGGGCACTAAAAGGTCCGGGCACGTAGTGGTCGGGCCCGAAGCCCCCGGTTTTGGGAGGGGGGTCCCCCCTGTGGTGTTTCGGTTTTAAGGGTACGGCGTGGGGGCCCCCGGGCCCGGGCCCCCCACTGGGGGCAAAAATTTGGTTTGGGGAAATAGAAAATCATCCCAAAATGGAAATTCCCGAAAGGGAGGGGGGAGAAGGGTTTCCTGTTTAACTTTTAGGTTTTGGGCTTTGGGTTAGTCGATCCCAAAACCCCAAGGGGAGAGCCCCGTTTCCCCCCCTTAGAAAGGGAAAAAGACCAAAAGCGAGGAAAGTGGAGGGGGGGGGTTGGTTTTGGGGTTGGGCGTTGTTTTTTTTTTCCCCTTTAAAAAGCTCCCGAGGTTTCTGCTGCTGGGTGGGTGGGCCCTGGGCCCCCTTTCCCTTTTTTTCCCCCCAAAGGTGAAACGGTTTTCGAATGTTTATGGAAAGAAAGTGTTTTAAAAGGGGCCCTTTGTTGTTTCGTAATCATGATATTTCTGCTTTTTAATTTTTCGAGACCCTTTTTTTTTGACATTAGGGTTTTTTGATACCCCAAAGGGGGTTTTCTAAATGGGTTTTTGTTGCGGGAAAAAGGGTTCGGTTTTTTTAAATTTCCCCAAAAACCCGGCCCCGGACACCAAAACAGGGGGAAATTTTTGGCGGGATCGAAAAATTTCGATGTAAAATTTTGGGCTGAATGCCTTGCTCCCCTTTTCTTTTTAAAACTTCTACGTCTTGTGTCCGTTGTTTCGATGTCTGTCTCTGGGGTTTCTTGGCCCTTTTGATTTTCAACCCCCAGCAGCAAAACATTAGCGGGAAAAATTTTTAAAAAAGGGAGGGGGGTTGGAGTTTTTGGGGGAGCCAAACGTTGGGTTTGGGGAAAGCCGTTTATAAATTTTTTTTGCGGCTGGGGAGTTTGTGACATTCCTGTACAGGAAAAACCCCGGGTTTATTTTTGGGTTTTATGGGGCTTAAACAGTTGCCCTTTTTTTTCACTTTAAATTTCCCCTCGGCTGGCTTTAAGCAATCAGTCAGAAAATGGCCCGGACAAGGGGGTCGACTGTCTAAATTTTAAAAAAACATTGGGGATGGTTTTTAATGGGATGGTTTACGGAAAGGTGATTTCTGCCCAGTGCTTTTTGAAAGTCAAAGGGGAAGAGATTCAAAAAAAGCCGGGGGTAAACGGCAGAGTATAAAATAAGACTCTGACGAAGGGAATCGCAAGGGGGAAGGGAGACCGGTGTAGGGGTTAAGTTGGGGGACAAAAAAGTGTTTTGCATTTTGGGTTTTGGCCCATTTGGGGGGTTTGGTTCTGGTTGCGCAGGGGCCCACTGGTTTTCAAAAAGGCCAAAGGCTGATGGCTTTCGACCCTGGGGGGGCATGGGCTTTTGAGGTAAACCCAGGGAAGTTTTCCCTCCCTCAGCATGGGGGGTCGACGACAAAAGGGAAGGGCTTGGTTCCCTCAATAAGAAAAAAGGGGTTCCCAAATCCCCGGGGGGCGCGGGTCGGATCATGGTGCTGGGCCCAATACAAGAACCCCGGGATTTTTGTCGGGGCCGGGGGGGCGGGGTTTAAATCCAAAATTTGGGGGTTTGCTAGAAGAGGGGGGGTACGAAACATTTCCCCGAGCCCCCTCCCAAAACCCAAAACGGAAGTACGTTGCTTGTGGAGCACTGTTTCCCAAGCTCATGCATCGGGCTAGTGTGGGGGAAAATATTTGAATTTAGTTAGCAACCATTTGGGCAGGGGAGTGCGGTGGCGGTCCGGCCCCTGGCTGCGCCTTTTGCCCAGGGCGTGCCCTTGCATTCTTCCACTCCCCGGGAAAAATGGAGATGGTTTGGGGTGGGTTTTACCAGACTTTTTTTTCAACAGTCCGGCTTTTAAAAAACAAGGGGCCCGGTTTGCCGACCCAGTGGGTTCAGGCGGTTGTCCGGGAGCCGGGGTGTTGAGCAAGCCGCAGGGGCTGGGTTGGGGCCCGCATCATTGCTTTGGGGAAGGCGGGTAGTAAATCCGAACGCCCGCAGGTTTGGGGGGCCCAAACCTGGTTTAGCACCCTCGAGGTGCAGCTCCGCCCCCCATCTGCCCCTGTGCCCCAGGTGAGCAGTTTGGGGGAAAACGGGAACCGTTTCCTTTTCAGGCGGTGAATTTGTGAGGGCTGTCCAAGTGCGGGTTTGGGCCCTACCCACCCCTGCCAGGGCGTCCAGAGGCCGGGGCCCCCAGATCAACGGCCTCGGGGAAACCTGTTTAAAGCCGGTACGCTCGGGCCCCTCGCAAAAAATGGCCCTGTACACATGGGGGGGGGTAAAACGGCCGCAAAAATCTGGGGCCCATTTGGTGGGGCGAAATGAGAAAAAAGGGTTTTTGAGGTTTTCCTTGGGGAGCCCCGCATTCCGTTTTTGGGGGCCTTTCGGAAGCGAACATCGTCGCTTCCAAAGGCAAGAGGCCTACATTTTTTGACCCACAAAAAGGTTTTTTTTTCTGGGGTTAAATTCCCCCTTTAAAGGTTTCACACCTTTATTTAAATGCAGTTATTCGGTTAAACCCCGGGAAATCTTCAAGGCGTTGGAAAGGACACCGTGCACGGGAACATCGGGGCCCCCTTAAGTTTTTCGGGGGCATGGTGTTTAAGAAGCCGAGTGTCTCAGGGGTTTGGGTGGATACCCGGGGCCTTGAGATGTGCCGGGGCAAAGCCTAAAACCCGGCTCGCAAAGGTTTTTTGTCCAGAGAACCCGGGTTTTTTTAAAAATCGGAAAGGGGGCTGCCCAAAAACCACAAGAAGGCTCCGTAAATTTGCGCCCAAAAAATTTGGGGTGGGATTTTCGCTTCCCTCACCTTGCGCCCCTTAAACCCCAAGGGGTTTTGCGGGCCAGGGGGTCGGAGGGCAAAAAATTTGGGTGGGATTGCGCTCCCTCCCTTCCCCCCTTAAACCTTTTCAGGTTTTGCGGGCCAGGGGGTCGGAGGGCAAAAAAGGGGGTGGGATTGGGCTCCGTTAAACCCTTCGCCCTTACCTCTCAGGGTTTGGGGGGCACGGGGGGGCGGAGGGCAAAAAAGGGGGTGGGATTGCGCTCCCTCCCCCTTCCCCCCTTACCCCTCAGGTTGCGGGCCAGGGGGTCGGAGGGCAAAAGCGGGTTTGGGATGTTTGGGTCCGTCACCTTTCCCCTCCCCTTTCCCCTCAGGTTAGCGGGGCAGGGGGGCGGAGGGGGGGGAAAAGCGGGTGGGATGTGCGCTCCGTCACCTTCCCCTCCTTACCCTTTAGGGGTTTGCGGGGGGCAGGGGGGGGCGGAGGGCAAAAGGGGGCGTTTTGGGATTTTGCGCCCCCGTAACCCTTCCCCTCCTTACCTCTCAGGTTGGGGCGCGGGGGTCGGAGGGCAAAAGCGGCGTGGTATGTGCGGTCCGTACCTTCGTCCTTTCCTCTCAGGTTAAGCGGGCGCCAGGGGTCCGGAGGGCAAAAGCGGCGTGGTATGGTGCCTCCGTACCTTCCGCTCCTTAACCTTCTCAGGTTAGCGAGCGCAGGGGGTCGGAGGGCAAAAGCGGGTGGTATGTGCGCCCGTCACTTCCGCTCCTACCTCTCAGGTTAGCGGGCGACAGGGGTCGGAGGGCAAAAGGCGCGGGGTATGGTGCGCTCCGTCACCTTCCGTCCTTACCTCTCTGGTTAGCGGGCGCAGGGGGTCGGAGGGCAAATAGCGGCGTGGTATGTGCGCTTCCGTCACCTTCCGCTCCTTACTCTCAGGTTAGCGGGCGCAGGGGGTCGGTGGGCAAAAGCGGCGTGGTATGTGCGCTCCGTCAACCTTGCCTCATTACCTTCAGGTTAGCGGGCGCCCTGGGTGTCGGAGGGCAAAAGCGGCGTTGGTATGTGCGCTCCGTCACCGTGCGCTCTTACCTCTAGGTTTGCGGGCGCAGGGGGTCGGAGGCAAAAGCGGCGTGGTATGTCGAGCGCCGTCACCTTGCGCTCCTTACCTCTCTGGATAGCGGGCGCCGCAGGGATGGTCGGAGGGCAAAAGCGGCGTGGTATGTGCGCTCGTCACCTTCCGCTCCTTACCTCTCAGGTTAGCGGGCGCTGGGGGTGGTCGGAGGGCAAAAGCGGGCGTGGTTTGTGCGCTCCGTCTCTCCTTCCGCTCCTTACCTTCAGGTTAGCGGGGCAGGGTGTCGGAGGGCAAATGCGGCGTGTATGTTGCTCGCTCCGTAACCTTCGCTCCTTACCTCTCAGGTTAGCGGGGTCAGGGGTCGGAGGGCAAAGCGCGTGGTATGTTGCAGCTATCCGCACCTTCCGCTCCTTACATTCTCAGGTTAGCGGGCGCGGGGGTAGGAGGGCAAAGGCGGCGTGGTCTGTTGCGCTCCGTCACCTTGGCGCTCCTTACCTCATCAGGTTAGCGGGCGCAGGGGGGGTCGGAGGGCCAAAAGCGGCGTGGTATGTGCGCTCCGTCACCTTGCGCTCCTTTCCTCAGGTTAGCGGGCGCAGGGGGTCGGAGGGCAAAAGCGGCGTGGTTATGTGCCTCCGTCACTTGCGATCCTTACCTCTCAGGTTAGCGGGGCAGGGGTCGGAGGGCAAAAGCGGCGTGGTAGGTTGCGCTCCGTCACTTCCGTCCTTACTCTCAGGTTAGCGGGCGAGGGGGTCGGAGGCAAAAGCGGCGTGTGGTATGTGCGTCGTCACCTTCCGTCCTTAACCTCTCAGGTTAGCGGGCGCAGGGGGTCGGAGGCAAAAGCGGCGTGGTATGTGCGCTCCGTCACCTTCGCTCCTTACTCTAGGTTTGACGGCGCAGGGGGGGTCGGAGGGCAAAAAGCGGCCGTGGTATGTGCGCTCCGTCACCTTCGCTCCTTACCTCTCAGTTAGCGGGGCAGGGTTGGTCGGAGGGCATAAAGCGGCCGTGGTATGTGCGCTTCCGTCACCTTCCGCGCCTTACTCTCAGGTTAGCGGGCGCAGGGGGTCGGAGGGCAAAAGCGGCGTGGTATGTGCGCTCCGGTCACCTTCCGTCCTTACCTCTCAGTGTTAGCGGGCGCTGGGGGTCGGAGGGAAAAGCGGCGTGGTATGTGCGCTCCGTCTCCTTCCGCTCCTTACTCTCAGTTAGTGGGCGCAGGGGGGTCGGGGGGAAAAGCGGCGTGGTATTGGCGCTCCGTCACGGTTGCGCTCCTTTACCCTCATCAGGTTTGAGGGCGAGTGGTCGGAGGGAAAGCGGCGTGGT
>NW_027264836.1:0-13565 GCF_036320965.1 Panulirus ornatus
CCTTCCCCTTCCAGCCGAGCACACCCTTGCCTTCTTGCCCTGACCACACTCGTCTTCAGGCACATCCCACCATCGCCTTCTGGCCCATCCCACTTTTGCCTTCATATCTATTTCTAGCTCGCCTTCAGGCTCTGTCCACTCTCATCTTCAGGCCCATCCCACTTTAGCCTTTATATCAAGCTCACACTACCCTTCATGCCCTGCTTATGCTCGTCTACAGACCCAATCCACCTTCTGAGCCAGCCCATGCTAGCCTTCTGGCCCAGCCCACCCTTCATGCTTATCCTACTCCTGCATTCAAACCTAGTTCTACCCAGCCTTCAGACCTGTCCCACCCTTGCCTTCAGGCCAAGTCTATCTTCACCTTCTAGCACAGCCCACCCTCCAATTCAGACTCGGCCAAATACGCCTTCGGGTCCATCCCACCATCGCCGTCATGAAAAGCACAACCTCGCAATTAAATCAGCCCAACCTCACCTTCAGCCTCACCTCACCCTCGCCTTCTTGACCATCCAGCCTCACCTTCAGGGCCAGCTTACCCTCGCCTTTAGGCCCTGGTCACCTTCGCCATCAATATATCCGTACATGCCTTCACCCTCTCAATCATCACCCTCCCATATAATTTCCCAGGAATAATCAACAGACTTGTACCGCTGTAATTTGAGCACTCGCCTTTATCCCCTTTGCCTTTGTACAATGGCACTATGCATGCATTCCACCAATCCTCAGGCACTTCACCATAAGCCATACTTACATTATATATCTTTAACAGCCAGTCAACAACACAGTCACCCCCTTTTTTTATAAATTCCTCTGTAATACCATTTAAACCCACCACCTTGCCGGCTTTCATCTTCCGCAAAGCTTTCAGTACCTCTTCTCTGTTTACCAAATCATTCTCCCTAACCCTCTCACTTCGCACACCACCTAGACCAAAACGCCCCATATCTGCCACTCTATCATCAAACACATTAAAAAAAACATTCAAAATACTCACTCCATCTCCTTCTCACATCACAAATACTTGTTATTACCTCCCCATTAGCCCCTTCACCGATGTTCCCATTTGTTCTCTTGTCTTACGCACTATATTTACCTCCTTCCAAAACATCTTATTATTCTCCCTAAAATTTAATGATAATCTCTCACCCCAACTCTCATTTGCCCTCTTTTTCACCTCTTGCACCTTTCTCTTGACCTCCTGCCTCTTTCTTTCATACATCTCCCAGTCATTTGCACTATTTCCCTGCAGCAATCGTTCAAATGCCTCTCTTCTATTTCACTAACAATCTTACTTCTTCATCCCACCTCCCAATGCTTCTCATGCCACATGCATTGATTGACTGAGAGGGTGAAGGCATGTGCAGAGCATTAGATTGGGGAAGAGCAGTGTGGATCAGGTGTTAGGTGTTTGCTTTGAAGAATGTGTGTGAAAAATACTTAGAAGAACAAATGGATTTGTATGTAGCATTTATGGATCGGGAGAAGACATACAGTGTTGATAGAGATACTCTGTGGAAGGTATTAGAATGTATGGTGTGGGAGGCAAGTTGCTAGAAGCAGTGAAAAGTTTTATCGAGGATGTAAGGCATGTATACGAGTAGGAAGAGAGGAAAGTGATTGGTTCTCAGTGAATGTCGGTTTGCGGCAGGGGTGCGTGATGTCTCATGGTTGTTAATCTATTCATGGATTAGGTTGTTAGGGAGGTGAATGCAAGAGTTTTGGAGATTGGCAAGTATGCAGTCTGTTGTGGATGAGAGGGCTTGGGAAGTGAGTCAGCTGGTTTTTGTTGATGATACAGCGCTGATGGCTGATTCTGGTGAGAAACTGCAGAAGCTGGCACTGAGTTTGGTAAAGTGTGTGAAACAAGAAAGCTGAGAGTAAGTGTCAATAACAGCAAGGTTATTAGGTTCTGTAGGGTTCAGGGACAAGTCAACTGGGAGGTAAGTTTGAATGGAGAAGAACTGGAGGAAGTGAAGTGTTTTAGATACCTGGAAGTGGATTTGGCAGCGGATAGAACCAAGGAAACGGAAGTGAGTCACAGGGCGGGGGAGGGGCGAAAGTTCTGGGAGCGTTGAAAAATGTGTAGAAGGCGAGAACATTATCTCGGAAAGAAAAAATAGGTATGTTTGAAGGAACAGTGGTTCCACCAATGATATATGATTGCGAGGCGTGGGCTACAGATAGGGTTGTCCGGAAGAGGATGGATGTGTTGGAAATGAGTTGTTTGAGGACAGTATGTGGTGTGAGGTGGTTTGATCGAGTAAGTAATGAAAGGGTAAGAGAGATGTGTGGTAATAAAAAGAGTGTGGTTGAGAGAGCAGAAGAGGGTGTTTTGAAATGATTTGGTCACATGGAGAGAATGAGTGAAGCAAGATTGACAGAGAGGATACATGTGTCAGAGGTGGAGTGAACGAGAAGTGGGAGACCAAATTGGAGGTGGAAGGATGGAGTGAAAAAGATTTTGAGCAATCGGAGCCTGAAAATACAGGAGGGTGAAAGACATGCAAAGAATAAGGTGAATTGGAACGATGTGGTCGACGTGCTGTCAATGGATTGAACCAGGTCATGTGAAGAGTCTGGGGTAAACCATGGAAAGTTTTGTGGTGCCTGGATGTGGAAAGGGAGATGTGGTTTCAGTGCATTATACATGACAGCTAGAGACTGAGTGTGAACGAATGTGGCCTTTGTTGTCTTTTCCTAGCGCCACCTCGCGCGCATGAGGGCGGAAAGGGGTTGTCATTTCATGTGTGGCGGGGTGGCGACGAGAATGAATAAAGGTAGCAAGTATGAATTATGTACATATGTATATATGCACATGTCTGTATATATATATATATATATATATATATATATATATATATATATATATATATATATATATATATATATATATATATATATATATATATATATCTTTCTTTCTTTCATACTATTCGCCATTTCCAGCATTAGCGAGGTAGCGTTGAGAACAGAGGACTGTGGGCCTTTGAGGGAATATCCTCACCTGGCCACTTCTCTGTTCCCTCTTTTGGAAAAAAAAAAAAAAAGAAAAAAGAAAAGCGAGAGGGGAGGATTTCCAGCCCCCCGCTCCCTCCCCTTTTAGTCGCCTTCTACGACACGCAGGGAATACAAAGGCAAAGCAAAAAAAAAAAAAAAAAATATATATATATATATATATATATATATATATATATATATATATATATATATATATATATATTCATATATATATATATTATCCCTGGGGATAGGGGATTAAGAATACTTCCAACGTATTCCCTGCGTGTCGTAGAAGGCGACGAAAAGGGGAGGGAGAGGGGGGCTGGAAATCCTCCCCTCTCGTTTTTTTCTAATTTTCCAAAAGAAGGAACAGAGTGGGGCCAGGTGAGGATATTCCAAAAAAGGCCCATTCCTCTGTTCTTAACGCTACCTCGCTAACGCGGGAAATGGCGAATAGTTTAAAAGAAAGAAAAGAATATATATATATATATATATATATATATATATATATATATATATATATATATATATATATATATATATATATATATATATATTTTTTTTTTTTTTTTTTCCTTGCTTTGTCGCTGTCTCCCGCGTTTGCGAGGTAGCGCAAGGAAACAGACGAAAGAAATGGCCCAACCCACCCCCATACACATGTATATACATACGTCCACACACGCAAATATACATACCTACACAGCTTTCCATGGTTTATCCCAGACGCTTCACATGCCCTGATTTAATCCACTGACAGCACGTCAACCCGGTATACCACATCGATCCAATTCACTCTATTCCTTGCCCTCCTTTGACCCTCCTGCATGTTCAGGCCCCAATCACACAAAATCTTTTTCACTCCATCTTTCCACCTCCAATTTGGTCTCCCACTTCTTCTCGTTCCCTCCACCTCCGACACATATATCCTCTTGGTCAATCTTTCCTCACTCATTCTCTCCATGTGCCCAAACCATTTCAAAACACCCTCTTCTGCTCTCTCAATCACGCTCTTTTTATTTCCACACATCTCTCTTACCCTTACGTTACTTACTCGATCAAACCACCTCACACCACACATTGTCCTCAAACATCTCATTTCCAGCACATCCATCTTCATGCGCACAACTCTATCTATAGCCCACGCCTCGCAACCATACAACATTGTTGGAACCACTATTCCTTCAAACATACCCATTTTTGCTTTCCGAGATAGTGCTCTCGACTTCCACACATTCTTCAAGGTTCCCAGGATTTTCGCCCCCTCCCCCACCCTATGATTCACTTCCGCTTCCATGGTTCCATCCGCTGCCAGATCCACTCCCAGATATCTAAAACACTTCACTTCCTCCAGTTCTTCTCCATTCAAACTTACCTCCCAATTGACTTGTCCCTCAACCCTATTGTACCTAATAACCTTGCTCTTATTCACATTTACTCTCAGCTTTCTTCTTTCACACACTTTACCAAATTCAGTCAGCAGCTTCTGCAGTTTCTCAGATGAATCAGCCACCAGCGTTGTATCATCGGCAAACAACAAATAACTCCTTTCCCAAGCTCTTTGATCCACAACAGACTGCATACTTGCCTCTCTTTCCAAAACTCTTGCATGCACCTCCCTAACAACCCCATCCATAAACAAATTAAACAACCATGGAGACAACACGCACCACTGCCGCAAACCAACATTCACTGAGAACCAATCACTTTCCTCTCTTCTTACACGTACACATCCCTTACATCCTCGACAAATACTTTTCACTGCTTCTAACAACTTGTCTCCCACACCATATATTGTTAATACCTTCCACAGAGCATCTCTATTAACTCTATCATATGCCTTCTCCATATCCATAAATGCTACATACAAATCCATTTGCTTTTCCAAGTATTTCTCACATACATCCTTCAAAGGAATCAATTTTACCCATATCAATCTAGAGTTTACTTTCTTGGACTCTATCACATGCTCCCACCACTCCTGTTTCAGGAGTAGTGCTACTCCTTCGCTTGCTCTTGTCCTCTTACTAACCCCTGACTTTACTCCCAAGACATTCCCAAATCACTCCACCATTACCCTTGAGCTTCGTTTCACTCAGAGCCAAAACATCTAAGTTCCTTTCCTCAAACGTACTACCTATCTCTCCTTTTTTCTCATCTTGGTTACATCCACACACATTTAGACACCCCAATCTGAGCCGAGGAAGATGGGCACTCCTCGCGTGACTCCTTCTGTTTCCCCTTTTAGAATGTTAAGATACAAGGAGGGGAGGGTTTTTAGCCCCCCGCTCCCGTCCCCCTTAGTCACCTTCTGCGACACGTGAGGAATGCGTGGGAAGTATTCTTTCTCCCCTATCCCCAGGAATATATATATATATATATAATATATATATATATATATATATATATATATATATATATATATATATATATATATATATATATATAAATATATCCCATCATCGTCTTTTGGCCCATCCCACCCTCGCCTTTAGGCCTAGCAAACCCTCGCCTTCTGGCCCCGCCCAATTTCGCGTCCAGGCATATATCACACTCGCCTTCAAGCGCATCCTACCTGTATCTTCTGGCCTTTCCCATCCTCGCTAACAAGACTATCTCACCCTCGCCTTCAGGTCCCTCCCACTCACACCTTTAGGCCCGCCCCCTTTCGCCTTCTCACCCAACCCACTCTCATTTTCAGACAGCCCTCCCTCACCCTAATTTCTGGTCCAGCCCAGCCCACACTCGCCTTCAACCCATGCCACCCACGCCTTCTAGCTCATCCCACCCTCTCCTACAAGCCTATCTCACAATACCATTAGGCCCATCCCAACCACGACTTCAGTCCGAAGATCCTCGTCCCCCTGTCCCATCCCACCATCGCCTTCTGGCCTATCACACTCTTGCCTTCAAATCTAGATCAACCTCGCCTTCAGACCCATCCCACCCTTGCCTTCAGAACCAAGTTCATCTTCACCTTCTGGCCCAACCCACCCACGCCTTCAAGCACATCCCACTCACTTCCTGACAAGCACACCATCGCCATGAGAACCAGCCCACCATCGAATTCAGGTCCATTCCACCCTCGCTATTAGCCCCACCACGCTCTCGCTTTCTGAACCATTCTCGCCTCACCTTCAGGCCAATCTCACCTTCGCCTTCAGGCCAAGCTCACCATCGCCTTCCATCCTATTTCACACTAATTTTCAGGCCGAGCTCACCCTCGCAATCAAGCCCATCCCACCCTTGCTTTCTAGCCCATCGCAACTTTGCCTTCTGGCCCAATCCATCATTCCTTCTCTCCCATCCCCACCTCACTAACAAGTCATGCTCATACTCTCCTTCAGGCCCAGCTAGTCCTCGCCTACAGGCTCAATCCACCTTCGCCTCCTGGCCCAGCCCATCCTCCTCGCCTTAAGGCTCAGGCCACCTCGACTTTAGGCACATCCCAGCATGGCCTTCTGGCCCATCCACAATTGCCATCAATCCTAGATCAACCTGGCCTTCAGGCCGATTCCAACCTAGCTTTCAATCCAAGTTCATCTTCGCCTTCAGTCCCAGGCCACCCCCCCCCCGGCACACACACACACACACACACACACACCACCACCACCACCACCACCACCATTTCAGGCCCAGCCCGTTCCCCCATTTCAGAACCAGCCCACACAAGTCTTTATGCCCAACTCACACTCGGCCTCAGGCCCATCCATCCTCCCCTTCAGGCCCATCTCACCATTGCCTTTAGGCTGACTTCACCCTTGCCTTTAGTCCCATTCCATCGTCGCTTTCAGGCCCATCTCACCATTGCCTTTAGGCCGACTTCACCCTTGCCTTTAGTCCCATTCCATCGTCGCTTTCAGGCCCATGTCTCCCTCGCCGTCAGTTCCAGCTCATCCTCATCTTCTGCCCCATCCCACCCTCGTTTTCATGCTCAAATCACCCTCGCATTCTAGCGCATCCCACACTAAATTTGAGGCCCACTTCACCTTCAGGCCCACCTGACCATCGCATTCTGACTTATCCTACCCTCGTATTCCAGACCCTCCCACCCTTGTCTTCTGGCCGATCCTAACATCGCCTACAAGCTCATTTTGCAATTGCATTCAGACCATCCCACCCACTCATTCAGGCTCATCCCCCTTGCATTCTGGCTCGTCCCATTCTCGCTTTCAGTCCCAGCCCACAATCGCCTTCAAGAACAGCCCATCTTCTGGACTAGCCCATCCTCGCCTTAAGGCCCAGCCTACCCTTAACTTCAAGCCCATCCCATCCTTGCCTCCTGGCCCATCCTACCTCAATCTCGCCTTCAGGCCCATCCCACCCTTGCCTCCTGGCCCATCCTACCTCAATCTCACCTTCAGGCCCATCACACCCTTGCCTTCAGACACAGTCCATCATTCCCTCCTCGATGACAGGCCAAGCTCATCCTTGCCTTCTGGCCCATTCCCTCCTCGATGACAGGCCAAGCTCATCCTCGCCTTCAGGCTCAGGATACCCTCAACGTCAAGGCTATCCAACCCTCTTTTTTAAGCCTATTCCAACATCGCATTCTTCCCCATCCCATCCTCGCCGTAAGGCCAAGCACAATCTCACCTTTACACCCATCCCACCCTTCGACTTCAAGACCAGTCCACCCTCTAAGCCCATCCCGCCATCTTATTTTGGCCCATCACATTCTCGCCTTAAGGCCTAGCTAGCCCTCGCCTTTAGGTCTAAGCTTGCCTTCGCCTTCAGGCCTACCCCACCTTTGCCTTCTAGCTCCGTACAACCTAGCCTTCAGGCACATCCCACCCATATAATCAGGCCCGCCCCCTTTGCCCTATGGCCCAGCCTACTCTCACTTTCAGTCCCAGCCTACCATCGCCCTCCCTCCCAACCCACATTCACCTTCTGCCCTAGCCCAACCTCGCCTTTATATCCAGCCTACCCTCTTCAAGCCCATGCAACCCTCGTATTTCCCATCCCACTTATACCTTCTGGCCAATCCCACTCTCACCTTCAAGCCAATTCCATCCTTGCCTTCTGGTTCATCCCACTCTTGCCTTCAAACCTAGCTCAATCTAGCTTTCAATCCCATCCCAGCCTTGCTTTCTGGTTAAGTCCATCATCGCCTTCTGGCCCAGCACACCACCCTTGCATTCAGGAGCAGTATACCTTCGACTTTTGGCTCATTCCATTCTAGCCTTCAGGTCCAGCTCATCCTGACCTTCAGGCACAGCTCACTATCTCCTTCAAGCCTAGCTCACCTTCGCCTTCTTGCCCATCCTAGTCTCGCCTTGAGTTTCCATCTTCTGTCCCATCCCAACTTTGTGTTCATTCCCAAATCACCGTCGCCTTCAGGCCCATCTCAACCTCACCTTCAGGCTCATCTCACTATTTCCCATCCCTCCCTTGTGTTCAGGCCCAAATCACCCCCTCTCCTTCTAGCGCATCCCACCCTAAATTTCAGGCCCACCTAGCCCTCACCTTCAGGCCCACCTCACCATCGCATTCTGGCTTATTCCAACCTCGCTTTTATTACCATTCCACTCTTGCCTTCAGGCCAATTCAATCCTCGCCTATAAGTTCATCTCGCAATTGCCTTTAGGGCCATCCCACCAACTCGTTTAGGCCCACCCTCCTTCGCCTTCTTGGACGGCCCAATCTCGCTTTCAGGCCCAGGACACAATCGCCTATAAGAACAGCCCATCTTCTGAACTAGCCCATCCTCGTCTTAAGGCCCAACCCACCCAAGTGTTCAAGCCCATTACTCCCTCATATTCAAGCCGATCTTACCCTTGCCTTCTGGGCCATCCCACTTTTGCCTAAAGGCCTAGCTCAACCACCCCTTCAAGCCTATCTCACCCTTGCCTTTTGACCCAGTCCATTATCGTTTTCTGGCCCAGCACACCACCCATTTCAGGCCCAGCATCCATACCTTCAGGATCATCCGAACCTCGCTTTCAGGCGAAATACAATCTTGTAATTAGAAGTAGCCCATACTCTCCTTCAGGCCCATTTAACCTTCACCTTCACCCCCAGCTCACCCCCGTATTTCTGTCCCATTTCAGCCTAGCTCACCCTCGCCTTCAGGCCCAGCTCACGCTCAACACCAGGTCAAGATTACATTACCATCTGTCCCATTTCTCCCTAACAGTCAAGCCCAGATCATCCTCGCCTTCAGACCCAACTCACCCTCTGGCCCAACCCACCCACGCCTTCAAGCCCTTTCAATCATCTCCTTCTGGCCCATCTCCACCTCGATGACAGGACAAGCTTGTCTTCGCCTTCAGGTCCAGACTATCCTTACCGTCAAGGATACCCAACACTCTTTTTCATGCTCATTCCACCGTCGCCTTTTGGCCCATCCCACCCTCGCCTTCAGGCCAAGCACAATCTCATTTTTAGACTTATCCCCACCTTGACTTAAAAACCAGCCCACCCTTGCCTTCAAGTCCATCAGACCATCGTATTTTGGCTCATCACACCCTAGCTTTCAGGCCTAGCTAGCCCTCCCCTTCAAGTCTAAGCTTGCCCTTGCCTTCAGGCCTAGTCCTCTTTCGCCTTCTAGCTCCGTTCAACCGCGCCTTAAGGCTCATCCCACGCACATTTTCAAGCCAATCCCAGCCTCGCCTTCAAGCTCATCCCACCCTTGCCTTCTGGCCCATCCCACTCTCGCCTACAAGCCCATCTTACCTTTACCTTCAAGCCCATCCCAACCATATATTCAGATCCGCCCCCCTTCGTCCTCTTTCCCAGCCTAATCTCGCTTTCATTCCCAGCCCACCATCGCCTTCAGTCCCGACCCACATTCGTCTTCCTTCCCCGCCCAACATCCTCTTCATACTCAGCGCACCCTCCTCAAGCCCATCCAACTCTCCCATCCCATCCCAACCATGCTTTCTGGCTCATCCAACCATCGCCTTTAGGCCCATCCCACCACGCCTTAAGTCCAACCGTCCCTCCTCCGCCTGTCCCAACCAACTTTCGCTTTCAGCCGCGTTCCACGCTCGCCTTCATCCCATCCCACCATCGCCTTCAGGCTCTGCCTACCCTTGTCTCAAGCCCATCCCTTTATTGCCTTCTGGTCCATCTGAACCTTAGTCTTCAGGTCAGTTTCACACACTCTTTCAGGCCCAGCTCATCCTCGTCTTCAGGCACATCCCACCATCGCCCTTTGACACATCCCACACTAGCCTCCAAACCTTGTTCAACCTCGCCTTCAGACCTACTCCACCATTGCTTTCAGGTTAAGTCCATCTTCGCTTTCTGGCCCAGCCCCCATTTCAGGCCCAGAACACACAAGCCTTCATTCCTATCTCACCCACGCCTTCAAGCCTACTCCACCATCGCCTTCAGGCCCAGTTCATCCTGATCTTTTGGAACAGCTCACACTCTCCACCAAGGACAGCTCGCCATCGCCTTCTTACCCATCCCAGTCGCGCACTCAGTATCAGCTCACACTCGTCTTCTGTCCCATCCCACACTTATGTTCCTTCCCAAACCACCCTCGCCTTCAGGCCTACCTTCAGGCTCGTCTCATTCTCACCTTGTATCCCATTCCACCCTCGTGTTCCGACCCAAATCACTCTCGCCTTTTATCGCATCATACCCTAAACGTCAGGCCCACCTCACCATCGCATTTCAGCTTATCCGACCTTCGCATTCAAGACCATCCCACCCTTCCCTTCTGGCCAAAACCACCCTCACTAACAAGCTCATCTCGCACTAGCCCTCCGGACCATCCCACCCACTCCTTCAGGCCTACCTCCTTCGCCTTCTGGATCGGCCCGCTATCGCTTTCAGCCACTACCCACAATCGCCTTTAAGGACAGCCCATCTTCTGGAATAGCCCATCCTCGCCTCAAGGGCCAAACCCACCCTCCACTTCAAGCCCACTCCATCCTCCACTTCAAGCCAATCCCACCCTCACCTTCAAACTTATCCCACCCTTGCCTTCTGGCCCATCACACTCTTGCCTTCAAACATAGCTCAACCTCGCCTTCAGGCCCATTGCAACCTCGCCTTTAGGTCAAGCACAACCTCGTCATTAGAACCAGCCCGCACTCTCCTTCAGGCCTATTTCAGCTTCGACTTCACCCCCAGCTCACCCCTGTATTCTGTCCCATCTCAGCCTCAAATTCAGGCCTAGCTCACCTTTGCCATCTGGTCAAGTTCATCTCGCCTTCTGTCCCATTTCTCCCAGCAGTCAGGTCCAGTTCACCCTCGCCTTTCGATCCAATTCACCTTCACCCTCTGGCCCATCCGACCCTCACCTACAAGCCCATTCGACCCAATTCACTTTCACCCTCTGGCCCATCCGACCCTCACCTTTAAGCCCATTCCATCATCATCTACTGGCTCATCCCCACCTCGATGACAGGCTAAGCTCACCCTCACTTTCAGGAAAGCCTATCCTTACCATTAAGGCAATCCAACCCTCTTTTTCAAGGACATTATACCATCGCCTTCTAGCCCATCCCCCCCTCGCCTTCAGGCCAAGCACAATCTCGCATTTAGACCCATCCCAACCTCCACTTCAAGAGCGGCCCACCCTCGCCTTCAAGCCCATCCTACCATCGTATTTTAGCTCATCAAACCCTAGATTTTAGGACTTGATAGCCCTCGCCTTTAAGTCTAAATTTGCACTCTCCTTCAGGTCCAACCCACATTCGCCTTCTGCCCCATCCAACCACGCCCTAAGGCCCATCCCACCCTTGCCTTCTGCCCCATCCCACCCTCGCCTACAAGCCCATCTTACCCTCGCCTTCAGGCCCATCACAACCACATGTTCAGGCCAGCCCCTCTTCGCCCTCTGCCCGCTCTACTAACGCTTTCATTCCCATTGCATCATCGCCTTCAATCCCAAGCCATATTCGCCTTCTGCCCTCGCCCAACAATACTTTCATACCCATCCCACCCTTTTCAAGTCCATTCAACCTTCGCATTCATCCCGTTCCACCCATGAATTCTGGCCTATCCTGCCCTCGCCTCCTAGCCTATCTCAACCTCGCCTTTAGGCCCATCCTACCTAAGGCTTCAGTCAAACCCTCTTCCTCCCCCTGTTCCAGCCCACTTACGCTTTCAGCCGCTTTCCACACTCGCTTTCAGCCCATCACACAATCGCCTTCAGGCCCTGTTCACCCTCGTCTTCAAACCCATCCCACTATCCCTTTCTGGCCCATCCAAGCTTACCCTTCAGGTCAAGCTCTCACTTGGCTTCAGGACCAGCTCATCCACGTTTACAGGCATAATCCACCTTCAACTTCTAACCCAGCCCATGCTTGCCCTTTTGCCAAGCCCACGCTCGTCTTCAGGCACATCCCACCATTCCCTTCATGCCCATCCTACTCCTGCCTTCAAAGCTAGCTCAACCTCGCCGTCAAGCCCATCCCACCCTTGCCTTCTGACCCAGTCCATCATTGCCTTGTGGCCCATTTCAGGCCCAACCCAACCACGCCTTCAGGCTCATCCCAACTTCTCCTTCAGGCCAAAGACAACCTCATTAGAACCACCTAACACTCTCCTTCAGGCCCATTTAACCGTTGCCTTAAGATCAAGCTCATCTTGCCTTCTGTCTCATTTCTTCCTATCAGTCAGGCACAGATCACCCTCGCCTTCAGACCCCACTCGCCCTCACTCACTGGCCCATCCCACCCTTACATTCAAGCCCATTCCATCATCTCATTCTTTCCCATTCACACCTCAGGCCAAGCAGAATCTCACCTTGAGACCCATCGCAAACTCGATTTCAAGAGCGGCCCACCCTCGCCTTCAAGCCCATCCAACCCTCGGATTCATCTCATCCCAACAATGATATCTGACCCTTCTCACCGTCACTTACTTGCCTATCTCATCCTAGCCTTTAGGGCCATCCAACCCACGACTTCAGTTAAACCCTCCTACTTCTCCTGTCCCAGACAACTTTATCTTTCAGTCGCATTCCACACAATTCTTCAGGTTCTGCCTACCCTCGTCTTCAAGCCAATCCCACAATCGCCTTCTGGCCCATCCGAACTTAGTCTTCAGGTCAAGCTCACACTCGCCTTCAACCCCAGCTCATGCACGTCTACAGGCACAACCCACCTTCCCCTTCCAGCCTAGCCCATCCTCGCCTTTTTGCCCTGGCCACAATCGTCTTCAGGCACATCCCACCATCGCCTTCAGGCTCGGCCCACCTTAGTCTTCAGACCCATCCCACCTTCGCCTTCGGGCCCTTCCCACCTTAACCTTTGTGTCAAGCTTACACTCCCATTCAGGTCCAGCTCATCCTCGTTTACAGGCCCAACCCTCCTCCGACTTCTGACTCAGCCGAAGCTCACCTTTTGTCCCAGCCCACCCTCGTCATCAGGCACATCCTACCATTCCCTTAAGGCTCATTTACTCTTGCCTTCAATCCTAGCTCAGCCTCGCCTTCAGGCAAATCTCACCATTGCCTTCAGGCCAAGTCCACCTTCACCTTCTTCCCCAATCACCTTTCATTTTAGATCCAACCAACCACGCCTTCAGGACAATCCCACCCACGCCGTCATGAAAAGCACACCCTCGCAATTAGAACAGCCCACGATAGCCTTCAGCCTCAA
>NW_027264837.1:0-8313 GCF_036320965.1 Panulirus ornatus
TTTAACTTTCTAAAATGAGAAACAGAAGAAGGAGTCACGCGGGGAGTGCTGATCCTCCTCGAAGGTTCAGACTGGGGTGTCTAAATGTGTTGGGATGTAACCAAGATGTGAAAAAAGGAGAGATAGGTAGTATGTTTGAGGAAAGGAACCTGGATGTTTTGGCTCTGAGTGAAAGGAAGCTCAAGGGTAAAGGGGAAGAGTGGTTTGGGAATGTCTTCGGAGTAAAGTCAGGGGTTAGTGAGAGGACAAGAGCAAGGGAAGGAGTACCAGTATTCCTGAAACAGGAGTTGTGGGAGTACGTGATAGAATGTAAGATAGTAAATTCTCGATTAATATGTGTAAAACTGAAAGTTGATGGAGAGAGATGGGTGATTATTGGTGCATATGCACCTGGGCATGAGAAGAAAGATCATGAGAGGCAAGTGTTTTGGGAGCAGCTGAATGAGTGTGTTAGTGGTTTTGATGCACGAGACCGGGTCATAGTGATGAGTGATTTGAATGCAAAGGTGAGTAATGTGGCAGTTGAGGGAATAATTGGTATACATGGGGTGTTCAGTGTTGTAAATAGAAATGGTGAAGAGCTTGTAGATTTATGTGCTGGAAAAGGACTGGTGATTGGGAATACCTGGTTTAAAAAGCGAGATATACATAAGTATACGTATGTAAGTAGGAGAGATGGCTAGAGAGCGTTATAGGATTACGTGTTAATTGACAGGGGCACGAGAGACTTTTGGATGTTAATGTGCTGAGAGGTGCAACTGGAGGGATGTCTGATCATTATCTTGTGGAGGCTAAGGTGAAGATTTGTATGGGTTTTCAGAAGAGAAGAGTGAATGTTGGGGTGAAGAGGGTGGTGAGAGTAAGTGAGCTTGGGAAGGAGACTTGTGTGAGGAAGTACCAGGAGAGACTGAGTACAGAATGGAAAAAGGTGAGAACAATGGAAGTAAGGGGAGTGGGGGAGGAATAGGATGTATTTAGGGAATCAGTGATGGATTGCGCAAAAGATGCTTGTGGCATGAGAAGAGTTGGAGGTGGGTTGATTAGAAAGGGTAGTGAGTGGTGGGATGAAGAAGTAAGATTATTAGTGAAAGAGAAGAGAGAGGCATTTGGACGATTTTTGCAGGGAAAAAATGAAATTGAGTGGGAGGTGTATATAAGAAAGAGTTAGGAGGTCAAGAGAAAGGAGCAAGAGGTGAAAAAGAGGGCAAATGAGAGTTGGGGTGAGAGAGTATCATTAAATCCTAGTGAGAATAAAAAGATGTTCTGGAAGGAGGTAAATAAAGTGCGTAAGACAAGGGAGCAATTGGGAACTTCAGTGAAGGGCGCAAATGGG
The DNA here is from genome assembly GCF_036320965.1 of Panulirus ornatus. Taxonomy (NCBI): domain Eukaryota; kingdom Metazoa; phylum Arthropoda; class Malacostraca; order Decapoda; family Palinuridae; genus Panulirus; species Panulirus ornatus. Next base: position 1,334 of record NW_027264837.1, read on the forward strand.
GAGGTGATAACAAGTAGTGGTGATGTGAGAAGGAGATGGAGTGAGTATTTTGAAGGTTTGTTGAATGTGTTTGATGATAGATTGGCAGATATAGGGTGTTTTGGTCGAGGTGGTGTGCAAAGTGAGAGGGTTAGTGAAAATGATTTGGTAAACAGAGAAGAGGTAGTAAAAGCTTTGCGGAAGATGAAAGCTGGCAAGGCAGCAGGTTTAGATGGTATTGCAGTGGATTTTATTAAGAAAGCGTGTGACTGTATTGTTGACTGGTTGGTAAGGTTATTTAATGTATGTATGACTCATGGTGAGGTGCATGAGGATTGGCGGAATGCGTGCATAGTGCCATTGTACAAAGGCAAAGGGGATAAGAGTGAGTGCTCAAATTACAGAGGTATAAGTTTGTAAAGTATTTCTGGTAAATAATATGGGAGGGTATTGATTGAGAGGGTGAAGGCATGTACAGAGCATCAGATTGGGGAAGAGTAGTGTGGTTTCAGAAGTGGTAGAGGATGTGTGGATCAGGTGTTTGCTTTGAAGAATGTATGTGAGAAATACTTAGAAAAGCAAATGGATTTGTATGTATCATTTATGGGTCTGGAGAAGGCATATGATAGAGTTGATAGAGATGCTCTGTGGAAGGTATTAAGAATATATGGTGTGGGAGGCAAGTTGTTAGACGCAGTGAAAAGTTTTTATCTAGGATGTAAGGTATGTGTACGAGTAGGAAGAGAGGAAAGTGATTTGTTCTCAGTGAATGTAGGTTTGCGGCAGGGGTGTGTGATGTCTCCATGGTTGTTTAATTTGTTTATGGATGGGGTTGTTAGGGAGGTGAATGCAAGAGTTTTGGAAAGAGGGGCAAGTATGAAGTCTGTTGGGGATGAGAGAGCTTGGTAAGTGAGTCAGTTGTTGTTCGCTGATGATACAACGCTGGTGGCTGATTCATGTGAGAAACTGCAGAAGCTGGTGACTCAGTTTGGTAAAGTGTGTGAAAGAAGAAAGTTAAGAGTAAATGTGAATAAGAGCAAGGTTATTAGGTACAGTAGGGTTGAGGGTCAAGTCAATTGGGTGGTAAGTTTGAATGGAGAAAAACTGGAGGAAGTAAAGCGTTTTAGATGTCTGGGTGTGGATCTGGCAGCGGATGGAACCATGGAAGCGGAAGTGAATCATAGGGTGGGGGAGGGAGCCTTGAAGAATGTGTGGAAGTCGAGAACATTATCTCGGAAAGCAAAAATGGGTATGTTTGAAGGAATAGTGGTTTCAACAATGTTGTATTGTTGCGAGGCGTGGGCTATGGATAGAGTTGTGCGCAGGAGGGTGGATGTGCTAGAAATGAGATGTTTGACGACAATGTGTGGTGTAAGGCGGTTTGATCGAGTAAGTAATGTAAGGGTAAGAGAGATGTGTGGAAATAAAAAGAGCGTGGTTGAGAGAGCAGAAGAGGGTGTTTTGAAATGGTTTGGGCACATGGAGAGAATGAGTGAGGAAAGATTGACCAAAAGGATATATGTGTTGGAGGTGGATGGAACGAGGAGAAGTGGGAGACCAAATTGGAGGTGGAAAGATGGAGTGAAAAAGATTTTGTGTGATCGGGGCCTGAACATGTAGGAGGGTGAAAGGAGGGCAAGGAATAGAGTGAATTGGATCGATGTGGTATACCTGGGTTGACGTGCTGTCAGTGGATTGAATGAGGGCATGTGAAGCGTCTCGTGTAAACCATGGAAAGTTGTTTGGGGTCTGGATGTGGAAAGTGATCTGTGGTTTCGGGCATTATTGCGTGGCAGCTAGAGACTGAGTGTAAACGAATGGGGCCTTTGTTGTCTTTTCCTAGTGCTACCTCGCACACATTAGGGGGGAAGGGGGAAGGTATTCCATGTGTGGCGAGGTGGCGATGGGAGTGAATGGGGGCAGGCAGTGTGAATTGCGTGCATGGGTATATATGTATGTGTTTGTGTATGTATATATATGTGTACATTGAGATGTATAGGTATGTATATTTGCGTGTGTGGACGTGTGTATGTAATACATTGGGTATGGGGGTGTGTTGGGCCATTTCTTTCGTCTGTTTCTTTGTGCTACCTCGCACACGCGGGAGACAGCGACAAAGCAAAATAATGAATATATATATATATATATATATATATATATATATATATATATATATATATATATATATATATATATATATATATATATATATATATATATATATATATATATATATATATTTTTTTTTTTTTTTTTTTTTATACTATTCGCCATTTCCCGCGATAGCGAGGTAGCGTTAAGAACAGAGGACTGGGCCTTTGAGGGAATACCCTCACCTGGCCCCCTTCTCTGTTCCATCTTTTGGAAAAAAAAAAAAAAAAAAAAAAAAAAAAAAACGAGAGGGGAGGATTTCCAGCCCCCCGCTCCCTTCCCTTTTAGTCGCCTTCTACGACACGCAGGGAATACGTGGGAAGTATTCTTTCTCCCCTATCCCCAGGGATAATATATATATATATATATATATATATATATATATATAATTATACGTATGTAAATAGTAGAGATGGCCAGAGAGCTTTATTCTATTACGTGTTAATTGAAAGGCGCGCGAAAGAGAGACTTTTGGAGATAAATATGCTGAAAGGTGTAACTGGAGGGATGTCTGATCACTATTTTGTGGAGGCGAAGGTGAAGATTTGTAGAGGTTTTCAGAAAAGAAGAGGGAATGTTGTCGTGAAGAGAGTGGTGAGAGTAAGTGAGCTTGGGAAGAAGACTTGTCTGAGCAAGTACCAGAAGAGACTGCGTGCAGAATGGTAAAAGGTGAGAACAAAGGACAAAAGGAGAGTGGGGGAGGAATGGGATGTATTTAGGGAAGCAGTGATGGCTTGCGCAAAAGATGCTTGTAGCATGAGAAGCGTGGGAGGTGGATAGATTAGAAAGCATAGTGAGTGGTGGGATGAAGAAGTAAGATTATCCGTGAAAGAGAAGAGAGAGGCCTTTTATACGATTTTTGCAGGGAAATACCACAAATGATTGGGAGATGAATAAAAGAAAGAGGCAGGAGCTCAAGAGAAAGGTGCAAGAGGCGAAAAAGAGGGCAAATGAGAATTGGAGTGAGAAAGCATCTTTAAATTTTAAGGAGAATAAAAGGATTTTTGGAAGGAGGTAAATAAAGTGCGTAAGACAAGAAAGCAAATGGGAACATTGGTAAAGAGGGCTAAGGGGAGGTAGTAACAAGTAGTGGTGATGTGAGAAGGAGATGGAGTGAGTATTTTGAAGGTTTGTTGTATGTGTAAGATGATAGAGTGGCAGATATAGTGTGTTTTGGTCGAGATGGTATGCGAAGTGAAAGGATAAGGGAGAATGATTTGGTAAACAGAGAAGAGTTAGTAAAAGCTTTGCGGAAGATGAAAGCCAGCAAGGCAGCGGGTTTGGATGGCATTGCAGTGGAATTTATTAAAGAAGTGGAGACTGTGTCGTTGATTGGTTGGTAAGGATGTTCAATGTATGTTTAGATCATGGTAAAGTGCCTCAGGATTGGCGGAATGCATGCAGAGTGTCATTGTTCAAAGGCAAAGAGGATAAAGATGAATGTTCAAATTACAGAGGTATAACTTTATTGAGTATTCCTGGGAAATTTTAAGGAAGGGTATTGATTGAGAGGGTGAAAGCATCTACAGAGCATCAGATTAGTGAAAAGCAGTGTGGTTTCAGAAGTGGTAAAAGATGTGTGAATCAGGTGTTTGCTTTGAGGAATGTATGCGAGAAAGACTTAGAAAACCAAATGGATTTGTATATAGTATCTATGGATCTGGAGAAGGCATATGATATAGTTGTTAGAGATGCTCTGTGAAAGGTATTAAGAATATATGGTGCTGGCGGCAAGTTCCTAGAAGCACTGAAAGGTTTTTATCGAGGATGTAAGGCCCGTGTACGAGTACCAGGAGAGGAGAGTAATTGGTTCTCAGTAAATGCTGGTTTTCGCCAGGGGTGTGTGATGTCTCCATGGATGTTAAATTTGTTTATGGATAGTGTTGTTAGGGAGGTGGATGCAAGAGTTTTGGAAAGAGGGGCAAGTATCCAATCTGTTGTGGATGAGAGGGCTTGGGAAGTGAGTCACTTGTTGTTCACTGATGATACAGCATTGGTGGCTATCTCGTGTGAGAAACTGCAGAAGCTGGTGACTGAGTTTGGTAAAGTGTGTGAAAGAAGAAAGCAGAGAGTTAATGTCAATAAGATCAAGGTTATTAGGTACAGTAGGTTTGAGGGATAAGTCGACTGGGGAGGTAAGTTTGAATGGAGAAAAACTGGAGGAAGTGAAGTGTTTCAGATATCTGTGAGTGGATTTGGCAGCGGATGGAACCTACATATATACCTATATATATATATATATATATATATATATATATATATATTTTTTTTTTTTTTTTTTACTATTCGCCATTTCCCGCGATAGCGAGGTAGCGTTAAGAACAGAGGACTGGGCCTTTGAGGAAATATCCTCGCCTGGCCCTCTTCTCTGTTCCCTCTTTTGGAAAATTAAAAAAAAAAAAACGGGAGGGAAGGATTTCCAGCCCCTCTCTCCCTTCCCTTTTAGTCGCCTTCTACGACACGCAGGGAATACGTTGGAAGTATTCTTACTCCCCTATCCCCAGGGATAGTGTGTATATATATATATATATATATATATATATATATATATATATATATATATATATATATATATATATATATATATATATATATATATAACAAAGGTGGTTGGAGTCTGTGATAGAGTGTAAGAAAGTAAACTCTAGATTGATACGGGTAAAACTGAAAGTGCATGGAGAGAGATGGGTGATTGTTGGTGCTTATTCACCTGGGCTTGAGGAGACAGATCATGAGAGGCAAGTGTTTTGGGAGCAGCTGAGTGAGTGTGTAGTAGTTTTTATGTACGTGACCGGGGTATAGTGACGGGTGATTTGAAAGCAAAGGTGAGTAATGTGGCTGTTGAGGGGAATAATTGATGCACACGGGGTGTTCAGTGTTGTAAATGGAAATAGTGAAGAACTTATAGATTTGTGCGCTGAAAAAAGGACCGATGATTGGGAATACCTGATTTAAAAAGAGAGATATACATAAGTATACGTATGTAAGTAGTAGAGAGGGCCCGAGAGCGTTATTGGATAATTAAAGAGAGACTTTTGGAAGTTAATGTGCTGAGAGGTGCAGCTGGAGGGATGTCTGATCATTATCTTGTTGAGGCGAAGGTGAACATTTGTAGAGGTTTACATAAAAGAAGAGAGAATGTTGGGGTAAAGAGAGTGGTGAGGGTTAGTGAGCTTGGGAAGGAGACTTGTGTAAGGAATTGCCAGAAGAGAATAAAAAGAATAAAAAATGTTTTGGAAGGAGATAAGTAAATATTGACAAAATAAAAATACAAAGAACACGATACATAAGAATCAACAAAAGAGAAGCTTGGACAATTACTCAAGGGATCCTGCATTCGTTACCTTGCGTGAAAATAACTAGAAAATCATGATGTACAGCGCATAAGCAAGGGCTGGAAAGAAGATCCTGAGAATCTATTAAATTAGAACTGCCCTACCAAGAATAAACTAATAACGGGTCTTCAGCGTAGGACGAAGGAGGCAAGTGAAGAAGGGCTCTGCAGTGACGCGTGTGGTGCTGTGCATGGAAGGAAAGAAAATGGTTGGTTGGTTATTTGGGTTTTAGGTCCATCAACTTCCAAGGGTCATTAAGGCTGTTAATTTCATGCTACATCCACTAACCAGAAAATCATTAACACCTTCTTAAGTGTTACGGATCATTCAAAGACCAAAGAGACTCACTATGCATGTGGGTAATGAAGTATCTGGGCATACCCTGGCTTTTTCTAAATAAGGTAGTATGAAGGTCAGTTATGGTCTTGGATTGCCTAAGATGACGTATAGTCAATAGCTGGTTTGAACGATGGAATCGCTCTCTGTGCTCTGATACCTGTTAAAGGCGTTTTGTTTGACCATACACGCAGCATTACTGCTTCTACACTTATTCATTTCATTCAACATAATTACCCTAGGATCAATTTCTGTGAAAGAGACCGATGTTTCCTAAGACCTTTTTTAAAGCTCCTGCAGCCCAAGGCTGCGCTACGTCCAGTAGTAGGAAACTGTAGACTCACTTGGAATTAGAAGTTATTTGACTATACAGTACTCTCAATGATACAGCTTCGCCAAAATGATTTTTCACTCGTGGTGTAACAATAAGAGAACATAGAATGCTATCTTTATATCTAATATATGTGATATAGTATACTGACGTAAGAAAATATAATTGAGACAGGAATGTAATTCTGAAATAAACAACATCCTTACTGATAGGTATGGACGGAGAAAAGGTGTTGCATGATCGATTGCTTACCAATATGCTCTTCAATAAATGATATTAGAAAGCTATTGGAATTCAAATTTTCCATATGACCTGTAGTTCTTAGTGCAAGCTTGTTAAACAAATGGAATACGTTCTGATCTAAAGAGCTTATTAGAAGTAGATTACATTTAGATTGAAGCAAGATGAGCGAATAATATTTGGTAGTGAGGCCAGTGAAAGTGGGTTTTCTGTAAACTCTTTTCATACCTCATTTTACAGAAGACCCAGAGTCCTTGCCCTCAATATCAAATTGGATTCGTTCATTCCTGTACAGCACAACCGTAATCTAGCTTTAACTCTTGCAGCTCGAGCTTATTCCATTTGTTCAGCATAACCTTGCGCCACCATCCACAGTTTATTAAAGAAAAATGGAATTCTAATGGTTTTTTTCATGTTACTTATTGAAAATTGCATCGGTAGATAGTCAACAAACTTTTTATGCCTCTCTCCCTCTCCATCTACAACTATCAAAAAGGATATTCATTATCATATAATTCCACTCAAGGATGATCGTCGCTTTGCAGTAAGAAATAAACCTAGATTAGTTTGAAAACTTTACCTTTAGAGCCTACCCTGAGGGAAATGTT
>NW_027264838.1:0-3451 GCF_036320965.1 Panulirus ornatus
CACAAAAAAAACACCACACACAAAAACACAACCACACACCAAACCAAAAAACCCACACCCACAAAAAACCCAACCACCACCAACCACCACCCAACACACACCAACACCACACACACACACACACCACCACACACACACACACCACAACACATAACACCACAACACACACACAACACACTCACACACACACTCACACACACACAACACACACACACACACACACAACACCCACACCACACACACAACACACCTCCACAAACCACAAAACACCACACCAACACACACACCTACACCACAACACACACACACAACACAAACACACAACAACAACACACACAACACACACACACACACAAAACACACAGACATTAAAACACACAACATTACATACACACAACACACACAAAACAACACACACCGACACACACACACACACACACACACACACACACACCCCACCCCACACAACACACACACAACCAAACACACATCACACACAACACACACACAAAACACACACACACACACACACCCACACAAAACACACCAAAACACACAACACAAGTTTTACACGACTCACAATCACCACACACAACACACACACCACACACAAACACACACAACACACAATAACCTCACATACACAACACACACACAACACACACACACACACACACACACAACAACACACACAAAACACACAACACATAACAACACAAAAATACACACAACACAAAACACACAAAAACACACAAAAACAAGCACACACACACACACACCAAAAACACAACACACAACAACACAACACACACACACCAAACACAACAACACACAACAAAATACACACATACACAACACACACAACACACAACACACACACACACACAACACACACACACCAAACAACACACACACACACACACCCCACACCCCACACACCCCAAACATCGATATTCGACACACACAAAACACACACAAACACACACACACAAGGAAAATTTAAAGAGCACAAAAACACACACACAAGACACACACACAAAACAGCACCACACACACCTCACACATCACACAAAACATCAGAAATACACACAAACTCTCACAAAACACACACAAACCCCACACACCACAACACCCCACACATACACACACACACACACACAACCAAAACACACAAACACACACACAACACAAACACACACCACACACACACACACATAACATAGATAAGACAGAAACTCACAAACACCACACACACACACACAACACACACACACACACACAACACACACACACACACACACAACCCACAACAACACACACCACACAACACAAAACACCACCACAAAACACCATCACACACACAAACACAATACACACACACACAACACACACACCCACACACACAACAACTAACATAACACACACAACCACACAACACACACAACACAACATTCCTCACACAAACACACACAACAACACACACACACACAAAATACAACACGCACACACACACAAATACATACACACACAAAAACACTACACACACATACACACACACACTAACACACCCCACACACACATACACACACACAATAAAACCAACACAAAACAACACACACAACACAAACCACACAAACACACACACACAAACACACACATCACACACACACACATCACACTACAACAATCACACACACACCACAACCACACACAACACAAACACAACCACAAACAACAGATAACACACACACACAAAAATACAAACTAACCACACATACAAACACATACAAAATAACACACATACACAACAAAACACACACACACACACACACACACACACAACACACACACACCACCAATAACACACACAAATAACACACACATCACACAATAACACTCAAACACACAATAACACACAAAACACCCCACACACAACACACACGACAACACACAAAAAATAATAATACACAAATACAAAACACATAACATAATAACACCACATACCACAAAATTACACCACACACACACACACACACACACTCCAAAAACACACACACACACACCACACACACACACACACCACAACAACAACACACACAACAAAACACTCACATACACACACACACACACACACCCCCCCACACACACCCCCCAAAACACACACACAGAAAACACTCACATAAAACACAAAAACACACACACAACACACACCACACACACAACACACACACCACAAAAACACAAACAAACACACTCACTTACACAACAACAAAAGAATCAACACAAACACACAACACACACAGACAGACAACACAACACACACACACACCACACACACACACAAACACACACACACACCCACACTTACATACACACACAACACACAGACCACACCCGACACACACACAACAAAACACACAACACACACACAAACACACAACAACCACAAAACACTCCCCAAAACACACTCACACAAAGCCCACACCACGCCCCTCGCCACAACAAAAAGACACACCCCACCACAACACACACACACACACACACACACACACTTTGCACACACACACACACCACACACAATCACACACACAAATACAACACACAACACACAAACACCACAACACACATAAAACACACAAAACACACAACCCCCACCACCCAACACACACCCACAACACACCCACACCACAAAAACAACACAAAACAAACAAAACATTACACCCCAAAACCAAAATAACACACCCAAAACACAACACACACACACCACACAACGAAACCCCACACACCACACAACACCACAACACACACCCACACACACACACACACCAAAACAAAACACAACACACACACACCCACAAAAACCCAAAACAAACCCCACAACACAACACACACAATCCCCACAACACACACACACAAACCACACACATCCACACACACACACACCCACCACACACACACCCCACCCCACACACACAACACACTGAATAAAAAATCAACATTACACATCCACACCCACACACCCCACACACACAACACAACACACACACACACTAACAAACACACCCCAAAACACAAAATACACACAAGCACAATACCAAAAGACACCACAAAAACCACACGCAACAAAACACCACACAAAACACACACACAACAAAACACACACCAACTTCACCCCACACACACCACAACACACACACAAAAAACACACACACCACACACACCACAACACACAACACACACACACGCCCACACCCTCGCAATTCCGCACACACACACCAAAACACACACACACCACACACATACACCACACACACAAACACTCACGCACACACACACACAACAAACACACACACAGACACACACACACACACACCCCACAAACAAAAATATATACACAAAACACAATACACACATTACACACACAACACACACAAAACCACACAACAAAACA
>NW_027264839.1:0-6990 GCF_036320965.1 Panulirus ornatus
GAACAGAGGCCTGGGCCCTTTGAGGAATAATCCTCACCTGGCCCTCTTCTCTTTCCTCTTTTGGAAAAAAAAAAAAAAACAGAGGGAGGATTTCCAGCCCCCGCTCCCTTTAGTATGTGCTGTAACATTATTTTCTACTATAATAGTCCTTTATTAAAGCTTCATGTATGTTAACCATAAGAATACTACTGAATTTCATGAACAAGAATAGTTTAAATGGATACAGTATAAGAAAGAGAATCAAAAGGGTCAGACTTCTTGGAATGTAATGCAAGTGTATGGTATTGTTTTGTTTGGGGGAGAAGGAAGTAAGAGTTGTGTGGTTCATGTTTGAAAGTGGAGTGTACCTTTAGATTTATAGTAAAAAAAATTTCCTGGTTTAATCGGTATTCCATGCCTGGTGACCAATGTGATTAACTAAAAGATGGAATGGTTTCCATAATCAGGGTTAACATAGAGTTGAAACATTGGTCTAGCTGGCCAAACATCTCCTGGTGGAAGAACCTTGAATTTAACAAACCGGCTCAAGAGGAAATATAATTTTTTTTCATTTATTTTTATTTTATTTTGCTTTGACGCTGTCTCCCGCAGTTTGCGAGGTAGCGCAAGGAAACAGACGAAAGAAATGGCCCAACCCACCCCCCATACACCATGTATATACCTACACGTCCACACCCGCAAATTACATACATAACATCCAGTGTACACAATACTATACACACACAGACACAAACATCTAAACCCATGGCACAACAATTCACACTCTGCCTTATTCGTTCCCATCGCACCTCGCCACAATACAGGTAATACCATCCCCCTCCCCCTCATGTGTGCGAGGTCGCGCTAGAAAAGACACAAAGCCACCATTTCGTTCACAACTCAGTCTCTAGCTCATGCAATAATACCCGAAACCAACAGCCTCCCTTTCCACATCCAGGCCCCACACTAACTTTCCCATGGATTACCCCAGAATGCTTCACATGCCTGATTCAATTCCACCTGACAGCACGTCCACCCCGGTATACCACATCGATCCAATTCACTCTATTCCTTCCCAGCCTTTCACCTCCATCATGTTTCAGGGCCCCGATCACTCCAAAACCTTTTCACTCCATCTTTCCACCTCCAATTTGGTTCACCCACTTACTCCTTGATTCCCTCCACCTCCGACACATATATCCTCTTGGTCCAATTCTTTTCCTCACCTCATTCTCTCCAGTGCCCAAACCATATCAAACAATAAAACCCTCTTCTGCTCTCTCAACCACGCTCTTTTTATTTCCACACATCTCTCATACCCTACATTACTTACTCGATCAAACCACCTCACACTACAACATTGTCCTCAAACATCTCATTTCAGCACATCCACCTCCTGCGCACTAAACTCCGATCCCATAGCCAACTCCTTGCAACCATACAACAAACGCTGGAACCACTATTCCTTCAACCCCCCACATAGCATTTATGCTTTCAGAGATAATGTTCCTCCGACTTCCACACATTCTACCAAGGCTCCCCAGGATTTTTGCCCCCTCCCCCCCACCCTAGATTCACTTCCACATCATGGTTCCATCCACAGCAAGATCCACTCCCAGATATCTTAAAATCACTTTACTTCCTCTCCAGTTTTTTCCTCCATTCAAAACTTACTCCCAATTGACTTGACCCTCAACCCTACAGTACCTAATAACCTTGCTCTTATTCACATTTACTCTTAACTTCTTCTTTCACACACTTTACCACAACTCAGTCACCAGCTTCTGCAGTTTCTCACATAATCGCCACCAGCGCTGTATCATCAGCGAACAACAACTGACTCACTTCCCCGAAGCTCCATCCATCCACAACAACTTCACACTTGCCCCTCTTTCCCAAAACTCTTGCATTCACCTCCCTAACAACCCCATCCAAAAACAAATTAAAACAACCATGAGACCTCACACCACCCCTGCCGCAAACCTACATTCACTGAGAACCAATCACTTTTCTCTCTTCCTACACATACCATGCCTTACATCCTCGATAAAACTGGTTCACTGCTTCTAACAACATGCCTCCCACACCATATATTTCTTATTACCTTCCACAGAGCATCTCTATCAACATCTATCATATGCCTTCTCCAGATCCATAAATGCTACATACAAATCCATTTGCTTTTCAAGTATTTCTCACATAACAATCTTCAAACACTACCTGATCCACACATCCTCCTACCACTTCAGAAACCACACAGCTCTTCCCCATCTGATGCTCTGTACCATGCCTTTCACCTCATCAATCAGTTACCCTCCACATATAATTAACTCAGGAAATAACTCAACAATCTTATCCTCTGTATATTTTGAGACACTTCACTTCTTATTCCCCTTTGCCTTTGTTTCAATGCACTATGCTCAGCATTTCCCGCCAATCCTCAGGCACCTCACCATGAGTCCCAAACATACATTAAATAACCTTACCACCAACCAGTCAACAATAAATCACCCCCTTTTTTTAATAAATTCCATGCATGTACCATCCAAAAGCTGACTGCCATTGCCGGCTTTCATCTTCCGCAAAGCTTTACTACTCTTCACTGTTTACCAAATCATTTTTCCCTAACCCTCTCACTTTGCACACCACCATCGACCCAAAAACCCTAATCTGAACCACTCCTATCATCAGATACATTCAACAAACCTTCAAAATACTCACTCATCTCCTCAATCACCACTACTTGTTATCACCTCCCCATAGTGCCTTCACTGAAGTTCCCATTTTTTTTTTGCCCCTTGGTCTTAAGCAATTTTATTTACCTCCTTCAAACAACTTTTATTCTCCCTAAAATTTAATGATACTCTCTCACCCAACTCTCATTTGCCCTCTTTTTTTTAAATATGTAATTTAACGTGAAAAATTGTATAGAGATGAATTTCTCCGTAATTCAGTGCATATGAAGCTGCTGAACAAATGGAAATTCATTATGCTTCAAAAGAAGTTTTAGTGGGAGCTGAGAACACATCTTTTAGTCCCTTTGAGGTATTAGGAGATTGCTCAGATAAAAAGATTTTGTCACAGGCAACACCATGAGAATGCAAAAGGACTTAGAATTCTGTAACAGAACAGAGAGATTCAAGAATGAAATTCTTCCTCTGTAGAGCTAAATAAAACATTGTGGATGATTATATTGCCTGAAACAAAGCCTAGATGAGTTGATGTCCAAGTACAGTAACTATTTCAAAAGCTGAAGAAAATAATAATAAATCTGAGACACTCCCAACTTGTAACATGTTTACAAATTTGAAATCAAGGTATTATCAACAGGGTCAATAGATTGCTTTAGAGAGGAGACGGACCTGTACGATTTTCTAAGTTCAATATCTTCAACCGATTCCACTTTTGCAAGTTAGTGCCTAGAACAGAACGAAGGAAAGGGCCTCTTATGCTCACATCCTTTCTGAAGCTAATTATATGTAATGCCTTGAAAACAGCCTCCAGTCCAACAACCAAAAGCTAAATTTGGATACGAATAGCTAAACAAACCTTTGTCATAAATCATGGCAGATGAGAATGGTGTCTGGCTGCATGGCGAGAGAGATCCAACAAACACCCTCATCCTTGTGAAAGTGATTGAGTGTCATGAGCATGGAGAGAGTAACCTTAAACCTCATGCCCGCACCATTTCTGAGTAAGAGATGATTTCATATGATTTTAAGTGATCCACAAGCTATTTTTAATTAGATAGATACATCTATCATACCCCAGGGATATGTGAGAAAGACTCCTTCCCAAACGTGTTCCCTGCGTGTCGTAGAAGGGCGAACAAAAAGGGGAGGGAGCGGGGGGCTGGAAATCCGCCCCTCTTTTTTTTTTTTTTATTTTCCAAAAGAAGGAACAGAGAAGGGGGCCAAGGTGAGGATAATTCCTCAGAGGCCCAGTCCATCGACACCTCTGTCTTAATGCCTACCTTTCTAACGCAGGAAATGGCAAATAGTTTGAAAAAAAAAAAAAAAATTTTAAAGTTTTATGATGTGGAGATTTGTTAACGAATTTTTTTTACCTCATAAAGACTGTTTTTATGCTTTATTCCAGGTACAAGTATATGAGTTTGTTCTTGTGATCAAAAGTTTAAGGGGTAATATCACATCATTGTATATGTAAAAGGGTGATCAGTGTTTTACTCATTGGTTTCAGCAGGCTCAGAAAAAACAAAAAAAATGGCTATACTAAGAAATTTTTTTCATCTCTAAAGATTTGGATGATTCCAGCCCCATAGGGGTGGTACAGAAGACCCATCTATCTGATGCTCCGAGTGAAGTGGTTTAGAGGCCCTCAGGCAAGCTGACCCTAACTTCGGCCGCCAACCATCCTGGAATTCCCCTGATGTAGAAGTACCAATAACAAAGAAATCTTCCACAATATTCACTGCCGTCCCAGACTTTGGTCCATGCTGCCAGATTTCCATCCCGACAGGAAAAGAACTTAGGGCGAATTCTGGGAACCCACTTATACGTAAAGTTTATCCACAAAATATAGAGGATTCTAGTTCATGTGCAAGTTTTGCTTGTAGATAACTCAGATTATAAAGAAATTGCTAATTCACCTTTAAATATATTTTCTTTCATACTATTCCATATCCTCCAGCATATAGCAAGGTAGCGTTAAGAACAGAGGACTGGGGCCTTTGATGAAATATCCTCACCTGGCCCCTTCTCAGAATTCCTCCATTTGGAAAAAAAAAAAAAAAAAAAATGACATGGGACGATTTTCCAGACCCCCCGCTCCCCTTCCCTTTTTTAGGTCGCCTTCTATGCACGCAGGGAATTCATGGAAGTATTCTTTCTCCCCATCCTAGGATACAAATATATTATGTAAGAAAATTTTTCTCTTATAGATTTTGTCCTGTGGAGATATTTGGTTTGATTTACTTTATTCATTGTGGAATCAGTATAGTCCTTCAAGGAATTGGTCATTCAGCACTAACCGCATCAGATTGTATTTCTGTATTTGGCCTTGAACTCTAGCCTCTTTCTAGTTCTGCATTATTTTTTAGTATTATTATAATTATTTTTATTATTATTATTATTATTTATTTATTTATTTATTATACTTTTGTTGCTGTCTCCGCGTTTGCGAGGTACGCAAGAAAACAGGACGAAAGAAATGGCCCAACCCCCCCCCCCCATACACTTGTATATACAGACTGCACACGACCAAATATACATACCTACACAAACTTTCCATGAGTTACTATACCCCAACGCCTCACATGCCCAGATACCATCCACTGACAGCTAACGTCATACCCCGTATAACCACAATCGCTCCAATTCACTCTTTTCCAAGCCCACCTTTCACACCCTCCTGCATGTTCAGTGCCCCGATCACACCAAAAATCTTTTTCACTCCATCATTCCACCTCCAATTGGGACCTTCCCTCATCTCCTTTTTCCCTCCACCATCCGACACATATATCCTACTTGGTCAATCTTTCCTCACTCAATCCCTTCATGTCCCAAACCACTTCAAAACAACCCTCTTCTGCTCTCTCAACCACGCTCTTTTTATTCCACACATCTCTCTTGACCCTTACGTTACTCACTACGAATCAAAACCACCTCAACACCACACATTGTCCTCTAACATCTCATTTCAGCACAATATAAAAATTAAATAATCCATCCTCCCTGCGCACAACGTATCCTTAGCCCCACGCCTCGCAACCATACAACATTGTGGAACCACTATCCTTCAAACATCCCCATTTTTGCATTCCGAGATAAGGTTCTCGGACCTTCCACACAATCTTCAAGGCCCCCATGAATTTTTTCCGCCACCCTCCCCCACCCTACCTATGATCCACTTCCCCTCTTCCATGGTTTCCATCCGCTGCCAGATCCACCCCAGATATCTAAAACACTTCACTTCCTCCAGTTTTTTCCTCCATTCAAACTCACCTACCTCACCTCGACAATAAAACTGACCCTCAACCCTACTGTACCTAAAACCTTGCTCTTATTCACATATACTCTTAACTTTCTTCTTCCACACACTCTTCCCCCAACACCAGTCTCCATCTTCTGCAGTCTACTCACATGAATCAGCCACCAGCGCTGTATCATCATCGAACAACAACTGACACACTCTTCCCTAGCTCTATCATTATTATTATTATTATTTTTTTTTTATTTTTTTCGCTGTCTCCCCCGCGTTTGCACCAAGGTACGCAAGAAACAGACGAAAGAAATGGCTTAAACCCACGCCCTTACACATGTCTATACATACGTCCACACACGCAAATATACAAACCTAACAGCTTTCCATGTATACCCCCAGAGCTTTCACATGCCTGATTTCAATCCACTAACAGCATGCCATCCCCCGGTAATACCACACAAATTCGATCCAATTCACATCTATTCCATTGCCCGTCCTTCACCCTCACTCATGTTTCAGTGCCCCGATCACACAAAATCTTTTCACTCCATCTTTCCACCATCCAATTTGGTCTCCCCACTTCTCCTCGTTCCCTATCCACCCCTCCGACACATATATCCTCTTGGTCAATCTTTCCTCACTCATTCATCTCCATGTGCCCAAACCAATTTCAAAACCCCCTGATTCTGCTCTCTCAACCACGCTCTTTTTATTTTCAAACTCTCATTTCCATCACATCCATCCCTCCTGCGCACAACTCTATCCCTAGCCCACGCCTCGCAACATACAACTTGTTGGAACCACTATTCCTTCAAACATACCCATTTTTTGCTTTCAGAGAAAATTTCTCGACTTCCACACATTCTTTTCTTCAAGGCTCCAGGATTTTGCCCCCTCCCCCACCCGTAATATTCACTTCCGCTTCCATGGTTCCATCCACCTGCCAGATCCACTCACTCCAGATATCTAAAACACTTTACTCCTCCAGTTTTTCTCCATTTCAAACTTACCTCCGAATTGTTTGACCCTCGACCCTACTAGTACCTAATAACCTTGCTCCTTGTTCAC
>NW_027264840.1:0-6892 GCF_036320965.1 Panulirus ornatus
GCTAACCTGAAGTTAAGGAGCGAAGGTGACGGAGCCGCATTCCCTCGCCACTTTTGCCCTCCGAGAAAACACCCTTCGCCCCGTTAACCTGAGAGGTAAGGAAGCGGAAGGTGACGGAGCCGCAAATCCACGCCACTTTTGCCCTCCGACACCCTTCGCCGCTAACCTGAGAGGTAAGAGCGGATGGTGACGGAGCGCATCCGAGTCCAACTTTGCCTCTTTCACTCTGCGTGCGCCTAACCTTGAGAGGTAAGGAGCGGAAGGAGAACCGGAGCCGCACATCCCACACGCCAACTTTTGCCCTCCGACAAAACCCGCCCACTAACCTGAGAGGTAAGTGGGCATTCCCGCAATCCTCAAGCAATGCACCATGACCAAACAACATTGAATATCCCCACCAACCAGTCAACAACTGGTCATCCCCTGTTTTAATAAATTCCACGCAATGTCATCCAAGTATATATGTACAAACACAAATGTACATAAGCTCTTAAAATAAATGATTCATTATAAATTTTTCAAATATGTAACATTCAAAATAAAACAGCCTAAACCTTGCAAAAAAACAAAATAAAATTGAAAACAGTAATACATATGATAAGATAACACCAATAATCATCATATTATATTTATTATTAAATACGCACAAAGCAATATTAAAATCATCTACAATAGTATACAATACATGCAAATATTTCACTATATATTGGCAATTACAATATACCATATAATATGAAAGTAACACTTATGCTAATATACAAGTAGACACATACTAACATACTACTTATAAACATATCAAACTAATACACTTAATATTCGGACTACAAATGCACTGTAATTGAAACAAATAATACAGCTGCAATACAACAAATACACCTAATAGAATATACACACAATAACATACAAATATAACACACCTATCAATATCTAAATGGGAAACAGAAGAAGGACATCGGGAGGTGCTCATCCTCCTCGAAGGCTCAGACTGGGGTTCTAAATAAGTGTGGATGTAACCAAGATGTGAAAAAAGGAGAGATAGGAAGTATGTTTGAGGAAAGGACCCTGATGTTTTGGCTCTAGTGAAACGAAACTCAAGGGTAACATGGGAAATTGTTTGGGAAGTCTTGGGAGTAAATCAGGGGTTTAGTGAGATGAACAAGATCAAGGGAAGGAGTAGCAGTACTCCTGAAACAGGGGTTGTATGGAGTATGAAGATAGAATGTAAGAAAATAAATTCTCGATTAATTATGGTAAAACTGAAAGTTGATGGAGAGAGATGGGTGATTATTGTTGCATATGCCACCTGGGCATGAGAAGAAAGATCATGAGAGGCAAGTGGGTTTTTTGGGAGCAGACCTGAATGAGTGTGTTAATGGTTTTGATGCACGAGAACCCGGGTTATAGTGATGGGTGATTTTGAATGCAAAGGTGAGTAATGTGGCATTGAGGAAATAATTTGGTATAACATGGGGTGTACAGTGTTTGTAAATGGAAATGTGAAGAGCTTGTAGATTTATGAGCTGAAAAAGGACTGGTGATTGGGAATATCTGGTTAAAAAGCAAGATATAGTAAGTATACGTATGTAAGTAGGAGAGGATTGGCCAAGAGCGTTATTTTGGATTACTGTTAATAACAGGCGTGCGAAAGAGAGACTTTTGGGTAGTTAATGTGCTGAGAGGTGCAACTGGAGGGATGTCTGATCATTATCTTGTGGAGGTTAAGGTGAAGATTTGTATGGGTTTTCAGAAAAGATAGTGAATGTTGGGGTGAAGAGGTGGTGAAGTAAAGGAGCTTGGATGGAAGGGAGACTTGTGAGGAAGTACCAGGGGGGGAGGGAGAGACTGAGTACAGAATGGAAAAAGGTGAGAAAACAATGGAAGTAAGGGAGTGGGGGAGGAATGGGAAGGCATTGCAGTTGGAATTTATTAAAAAAGGGGATGACCATGCCTGTTGACTGCTGGTGAGGATATTCAATGTATGTTTGGTTCATGGTGCAGTGCCTGAGATTGCGGAAGCAATGCATAGCGTCTGGTTGTACAAAGGGCAAAGGGATGATAATGGTAGTGTCCCAATTACAGAGGTATAAGTTTGGTTGAGTATTCGTGGGAAAGTATATTGTTAAAAGAATATTAAACAATGGAAATTTTTTTGAGAATTTGAGGGATTCACTTTGTAAATGTGATTCAAGTAGAGCAAACTTCTTGCAATTGCAAACCAGTATGAAACTGGTGTCCTTTATCAGGCTAATACTGCTTGATACATGGCTACTATAACTGGATTTCAAGTAGGAATACTTATGCATTGCAAACCAGTAAGAAAATGGTGTCCGTTTATATATGGCTAATACTGCTTTATACTGGCTAATTTCCATCCGACGCACTCGCACCGCTAACCTGAAGGTAAAGAGCGAAAGTGACGGGAGTGCACACCAGCATCGCATCCCACGGCCACCTTTTGCCCCGACACCCTTCGCCTCGCAAACCTGAGAGGTAAGGAGCGGAAGGTGACGGAGCCCGCATCCACGCCACTTTTGCCCTCCGACCAACCTTCGCCCACTAACCTGAGAGTAATGGAGCGGAAGGTGACGGAGCCGCATCCCACGTCCCAATTTTGCCCTCCGACACCCTTTCGCCCCCTAAGCTGAGAGTAAGGAGCGGAAGGTGGCGGAGCCGCACTCACACGTCCCCACTTTTTCCGTCGACAACCCATCGCCCGCTAACCTGAGAGGTAAGGAGCGAAAGGGTGACCGAGCCGCGTCTCCCACGCCACTTTTGCCCTCCGACACCCTTCGCCCGCTACCCTGAGAGGTAAGAATCGGAGGTGACGGAGCCGCATCCCCCACGCCAACACTTTTGCCCTCCGACACCTTTCGCCGCTATCCTTGAGAGGTAAGGAGCCGGAAGGTGACGAGCCGCATACCACGCCACTTTTGCCCTCCGAGAACCTTCGCGTCGCTAACCTGAGACTAAGGAGCGGAAGATGACGGAGCCGCATCCAAGCCACTTTTTCCCCTCCGACACCTTTCGCACCCGCTTAACCTAGAGGTAAGGAGCGATGGTGACGGAGCCGCATCCCACGCCTCTTTTTTGCCTCCCGACACTATGAGCCCCGCTAACCTGAGAGGAACAGCGGAAGGTGAGGAGCCCAAATCAACACGCCAACTTTTGCCCTCCGACACCCTTCCACGCCGCTAAACCTGAAGGTAAGGAGCGAAAGGTGACGGAGCCGCATCCCACGCCACTTTTGCCCTCACGACACCCTTCGCTTCGCTAACCTTGAGAAGTAAGGAGCGGAAGGTGACGGAGCCGCATCCCACGCCACTTGCCCTCCGACACCCTTCGCCCGGCTAACCTGAGAGTTTTAAGGAGCGGAAAGTACGGAGCAGCATCCCACGCCACTTTTGCCCTCCGACACCTTCGCCCGCTAACCTGAGAGGTAAGAGCAGAAGGTGACGGAACCGCATCCCACGCCACATTTGCCCTCCGACACACCCTTCGCCCCTAACCTGAGAGGTAGGAAGGAACAGGTGACGGAGCCGCATCCCACGCCCCTTTTGCCCATCCGAGAGGGGGGGGGGGGGGGGGGGGGGGGGGGGGGGGGAAATCACTCTTCGCTCCAGCTAACCTGAGAGGTAAGAGCGAAGGTGACGGAGCCCCGCATCCCACGCCACTTTTTGGCCTCCGACACCCTTCGCCCGCATAACCTGAGAGTAAGGAGCGGAAGGTAACGAGCCGCCTCTCACGCCACTGTTTGGTTTGCCCTTCCGACATACCCTCGCCCCGCAACTGATAGGTAAGGAACGGAAGGTGACGGAGCCGCTTCCCACGCCACTTTTGCCCTCCGACACCCTTCGCCCGCTAACCTAGAGGTATGGAGCGGAAGGTGACCGAGCCGCATCCCACGCCAACTTTTGCCCTCCGTCACCCTTCGCCCGCTACCCTGAGAGGTAAGGAGCGAAGTGACGGAGCCGCATACAACGACACATTTGCCCTCCGACACCCTTCGCGCCCGCTAAACACTGAAGAGTAAGGAGCGGAGGGTGACGGAGCCGCATCCCTCGCCACTTTTTGTCCTCCGACCCCTTTCGCCACGTTAACCTGAGAGTTAAGGAGCGGAAGTGACGGAAGCCGCATCCCACCCACTTTTGCCCTTCCGACACCCTTCCGTCGCCCGCTAACATGAGAGGTAAGGAGCGGAAGGTTGACGGAGCGCATCCGAGGCCACCATTTGCCTTCTTTCAACTCTCCGGATCTCCCGCGCGCTAACCTGAGAGGTAGGACGCGGAAGGTGACGGAGCGCACATCCCAAGCCAATTTTGCCCTCCGACACCCTTCTCCCGCTAAGTGAGAGGTAAGGACGGAAGGAGACGAGCGCACATCCATCCCACGCCAACTTTTGCCTTTCCGACATACAAACCCTGCGCCCACTAACCTGAGAGGTAAGCGGCATTCCGTCTCGCGATCCTTCAGGCACTGCACCATGAAACCAAACATACATTAAATATCCCCACCAACCAGTCACCAACATGGTCACCCCCTTTTTTAATAAATTCCACTGCAATGCCATCCGAAGTATATATATACCAACACACAAATGTACATAAGCTCTTAAAATATTATATTCATTATAAATTTTCAATTTGTACATTCAAAATAATAACAACAATAAACCTTGCAAAAAACATAATACTTTTGAAACAGAATAACACATGATAATATAACACCAATAACATCATATTAAATATTTATTCATATTAATACACCCAAGCAAATATTAAAATCACTACAATAGTATACAATAAATGCAAAAATTTCACTATATATAGGAATTACAATATACCTTATAATATGAAAGTTACACTTATGCTAATATACAAGTAAGACACATACTACATACGACTTATAATCAGATCAAACTAATACACTTAAATACTCTCTAACAACTGTAACTGTAATTAAACAAATGATACACTGAAATACAACAAATACACCAAATACAAAATACACACAATAACATATAAAAATAAACACACACTTAACAAATATCTATAATGGCAAACGAGAAAGAAGGAGATCCTTGCGGGGAGTGCTCACCTCCCTCGAAGCTCAGACTGGGGTGTCTAAATATGTGTGGATGTAAACAATATTGTGAAAAAATGGAGATAGGTAGTGTGTTTGAGGAACGGAACCTTGTATGTTTTGGCTCTGAGTGAAACGAAACTCAAGGGTAAAGGGGAAGAGTGTTTGGGAATGTCTTGGGAGTAAAGTCAGGGGTTAGTGAGATGACAAGAGCAAGGAAGGAGTACACTACTCCTGAGAACAGATTGTATGAGTATGAGCTAGAATTAAGAAGTAAATTCTCGATTAAATGGGGTAAAAACTTAAAGTTATGGAGAGCGTTGGGTGAATATTGGTTGCAATATGCCACCTGGTCATGAGAAGATATGATCATGAGAGGCACGTGTTTTGGAGGCAGCTGAAGAGTTGGGGTTAGTGTTGTGATGCACGAGACCGGTTATAGCGATGGTGATTTGAATGCAAAGGTGAGTAATGTGGCAGTTAGGAAATAATTGGTATAATTTGGGGTGTTCAGTGTTGTAATGGAAAGGGTGAAGAGCTTGTAGAATTATTGTGCTGAAAAAGGACTGTGATTGGGAATTCCTGTTTAAAAAGCAAGATATAGATAAGTATACGTATGTAAGTAGGAGAGATGGCTCAGAGAGCGATATTGGAGTTACGTGATTATTGACAGGCGGGCGAAAGAGACAACTTTTTGGATTTTAATGTGCAGAGAGGTGCAACTGTAGGGATGTTTTGATCATTAAACATTGTGGAGGTTAATGTGAAGATTTGATGGGTTTTCAGAAAGAAGAGTGAATGTTGGGGTGAAGAGGGTGGATGAGAGTAAGGGAGCTCGGGAAGGAGACTTGATGAGGAAGTACCAGGAGAACTGAGAACAGAATGGATAAAAAAAAAAAAAACAAAAGGTGAAGAACAAAATGGACCGTAAGGAGTGGGGGAGGAATGGCGATGGCATTGCAGAGGAATTTATTAACAAAGGGGGTGACCATGTTTTGACTGGTTGGTGAGGGATATACAATGTATTTTTGGTTCATGTGCATGCCTGAGGATTGGCGGAATGCAGCATAGCGCTGTTGTACAAAGGCAAAGGGATGATAAAGGGAAGTGTTCCAATTACAGAGTAAAAGTTTTGTTGAGTATTCGTGGGAGAGTATATGTTATAAAGATTATTAAACAAAGTAAATTTTTTTGGAGAACTTTGAGGGATATCAACTTTGTAACTGTGGATCCAAGTAGGCATCCTTCTTCATTGCACAACCAGTATGAACTGGTGTCCTTTATAGAGCTAATACTGCTTTATACTGGCTACTAAACATGTTGTGTTATATACATAGATGACTAAATTTGGTTTCCTGTTTATCGAATGGATCACGTGCACAGTTGTCTAACCGTGTATTCCCTTTCCTGCACTTTAAGTCAATGTATGTGAGCAAACCAAGGCTGTAATGCGCATGATTTAATACATAATAGGGAACCAAAAACTGTCGTGTTGGCCTTCCATAATTTTAGAGAAAGTAGCAGGCAATCTATAGATTAGAGGTGTTCAGTGGTAATAAAAGTAATAGTCGAGGAAATTATAGTTTAGTGTTCTGACATATTGGGTAAAGGAATCAACATTAGTAGTAGTTGCTTTAATGGTTAGCATTTCCCACTTTGCAGGTGAATGGCCACTCGCTAAGACAGCATAACCCGGGAGTTTCCTCCTAGATGGTGTATATCAGAATGTACAGGAAAGTTGGCGTGCAAACTACATGAATTGGATGTCATCACCACCCTGTCAGTCCATACAGTAACGATCTCCAATGGAGTG
>NW_027264841.1:0-6308 GCF_036320965.1 Panulirus ornatus
CAATAATAAGTCCCTCCCCCCTCATGTGCATAAGGTAGCGCTAGGAAAAGACAACAAAGGCCACATTCGTTCACACTCAGTCTCTAGCTGTCATGTTATAATGCACCGAAACCACATCTGCCTCTCCACATCCACGCCCCACTGAACTTTCCATGGTTAACCCCACACGCTTCACATACCCTGGTTCAATCCATTGACATCACGTCGACCCCGGTATACCACATCGTTGCACTTCATATGTACATAATTCATACTTGCAGCTTTTATTGATACCCGTCGCCACCCCACCACACAGGAAATGACACCCCTCTCCCCCTGCATGCACGCAAGGTAGCGCTAGGAAAAGACAACAAAGGCCACATTCGTTCACAATCAGTCTCTAGCGAGGTAACGCAGGCAAACAGACAAAAGAATGGCCCAACCCACCCACATACACATGTACATACATATACAGATATATACATATATACATACTTGCTGCCTTCATCCAGTCCTGTCCCCACCTCACCACACATGAAATATCACCCCACCTCGCCCTACGGGAGTGCGAGGTAGCGCTAGAAAATGACAACAAAGGTCGCATTTGTTCACACTCAGTCTATAGTTGTCATGTGTAACGCACCGAATCCACAGCTCCCTTTCCATATCCAGGCCGCATAAAACTTTCCATGGCTTACCCCAGACGCTTCACAAACCATAGTTCAATCCATTGACAGCATGTCCACCCCGATATACCACATAGTTCCAATTCACTCCATTCCTTGCAATCCTTTCACCCTCCTGCATATATATATATATATATATATATATATATATATATATATATATATATATATATATATATATATATATATATATATATATATATATATATATATATATATATATATATATATATATATATATATATATATATATATTATCCCTGGGGATAGGGGATTAAGAATACTTCCCAAGTATTCCCTGCGTGTCGTAGAAGGCGACTAAAAGGGGAGGGAGCGGGGGGCTGGAAATCCTCCCCTCTCGTTTTTTTTTTTAATTTTCCAAAAGAAGGAACGGAGGGGGCCAGGTGAGGATATTCCAAAAAAGGCCCAGTCCTCTGTTCTTAACGCTACCTCGCTAACGTGGGAAATGGCGAATAGTTTGAAAAAAAAAAAAAAGATATATATATATATATATATATATATATATATATATATATATATATATATATATATATATATATATATATATATATATATATATATATATATATATATATATATTTATATATATATATATATATATATATATATATATATATATATATATATATATATATATATATATATATATATATATATATATATATATATATATATGTTGGATGTTAATGTGCTGAGAGGTGCAACTGGAGGGATGTCTGATCATTATCTTGTGGAGGCTAAGGTGAAGATTTGTATGGATTTTCAGAAAAGAAGAGTGAATGTTGGGGTGAAGACGGTGGTGATAATAAGTGAGCTTGGGAAGGAGACTTGTGTGAGGAAGTACCAGGAGAGACTGAGTACAGAATGGAAAGAGGTGAGAACAATGGAAGTAAGGGGAGTGGGGGAGGAATGGGATGTATTTAGGGAATCAGTGATGGATTGCGCAAAAGATGCTTATGGCATGAGAAGAGTGGGAGGTGGGTTGATTAGAAAGGGTTGTTGAATGTGTTTGATGATACAGTGGCAGATATAGGGTGTTTTGGTCGAGGTGGTGTGCAAAGTGAGTGGGTTAGGGAAAATGATTTGGTAAACAGAGAAGAGGTAGTAAAAGCTTTGCGGATATGAAAGCCTACAAGGCAGCAGGTTTGGATGGTATTGCAGTGGAATTTATTAAAAAAGGAGGTGACTGTATTATTGACTGGTTGGTAAGGTTATTTAATGTATGTATGACTCATGGTGAGGTGCCTAAGGATTGGCGGAATGCGTGCATAGTACCATTGTACAAAGGCAAAGGGGATAAGAGTGAGTGCTCAAATTACAGAGGTATAAGTTTGTTGAGCATTCCTGGTAAATTATATGGGAGGGTATTGATTGAGTGGGTGAAGGCATGTACAGAGCATCAGATTGGGGAAGAGCAGTGTGGTTTCAGAAGTCGTAGAGGATGTGTGGATAAGGTGTTTGCTTTGAAGAATGTATGTGAGAAATACTTAGAAAAGCAAATGGATTTGTGTGTAGCATTTATGGATCTGGAGAAGGCATATGGTAGAGTTGATAGAAATGCTCTGTGGAAGGTATTAAGAATATATGGTGTGGGAGGCAAGTTGTTAGAAGCAGTGAAAAGTTTTTATCGAGGATGTAAGGTATGTGCACGTGTAGGAAGAGAGGAAAGTGATTGGTTCTCAGTGAATGTAGGTTTGCGGCAGGGGTGTGTGATGTCTCCATGGTTGTTTAATTTGTTTATGGATGGGGTTGTTAGGGAAGTGAATGCAAGAGTTTTGGAAAGAGGGGCAAGTATGAAGTCTGTTGGGGATGAGAGAGCTTGGGAAGGGAGTCAGTTGTTGTTCGCTGATGATACAGAGCTGGTGGCTGATTCATGTGAGAAACTGCAGAAGCTGGTGACTGAGTTTGGTAAAGTGTGTGAAAGAAGAAAGTTAAGAGTAAATGTGAAGAAGAGCAAGGTTATTAGGTACAGTAGGGTTGAGGGTCAAGTCAATTGGGACGTAAGTTTGAAAGGAGAAAAACTGGAGGAAGTAAAGTGTTTTAGAGATCTGGGAGTGGATATTTCAGCAGATGGAACCATGGAAGCGGAAGTGTATCATAGGGTGGGGGAGGGGGCGAAAATCCCGGGAGCCTTGAAGAATGTGTGGAAGTCGAGAACATTATCTCGGAAAGCAAAAATGGGTATGTTTGAAGGAATAGTGGTTCCAACAATGTTGTATGGTTGCGAGGCGTGGACTATGGATAGAGTTGTGCGCAGGAGGGTGGATGTGCTGGAAATGAGATGTTTGAGGACAATGTGTGGTGTGAGGTGTTTTGATCGAGTAAGTAACGTAAGGGTAAGAGATATGTCTGGAAATAAAAAGAGCGTGGTTGAGAGAGCAGAAGAAGGTGTTTTGAAATGGTTTGTGCACATGGAGAGAATGAGTGAGGAAAGATTGACCAAGAGGATACATGTGTCGAAGGTGGAGGGAACGAGGAGAAGTGGGAGACCAAATTAGAGGTGGAAAGATGGAGTGAAAAAGATTTTGTGTGATCGGGGCCTGAACATGCAGGAGGGTGAAAGGAGGGCAAGGAATAGAGTGAATTGGATCGATGTGGTATACCGGGGTTGACGTGCTGTCAGTGGATTGAATCAGGGCATGTGAAGCGTCTGGGGTAAACCATGGAAAGCTGTGTAGGTATGTATATTTGCGTGTGTGGACGTGTATGTATATACATGTGTATGGGGGTGGGTTGGGCCATTTCTTTCGTGTGTTTCCTTGCGCTACCTCGCAAACGTGGGAGACAGCGAAAAAGCAAAAAAAAAAAAAAATGTATATATATATATATATATATATATATATATATATATATATATATATATATATATATTATCAAATCATCAAGGAAGACACAAGAGAGAAATATAACAGTCAGTTGATATACATCGAAGAGACGAAGCTTCGTGTCTTCGATGTCTTTGAAGTGACCGTTACATTTCTCTCTTGTGTCTCAACTGAAAGTGCACTTGGGAACTTCTCGTGTTTTATTTTCCCCTTGGACTCATAGGAATATCTTGATCACGTGAAAAATTGTGATTCTTTCCAATATATATATATACATGTTTCGCGAAAGACTTTTGGATGTTTATGTGCTGAGAGGTGCAACTGGAGGGATGTCTGATCATTATCTTGTGGAGGCGAAGGTGAAGACTTGTAGTGGTTTTCAGAAAAGAAGAGAGAATGTTGGGATGAAGAGAGTGGTGAGAGTAAGTGAGCTTGGGAAGATGACTTGTGTGAGGAAGTACCAGGAGAGACTGAGTAAAGAATGGAAAAAGGAGAGAACAAAGAAGGTAAGGGGAGTGGGGGAGGAATGGGAGGTATTTCGGGAAGCAGTGATGGCTTGCGAAAAAGAGGCTTGTGGCTTGAAAAGCGTGGGAGGTGCGTTGACTAGAAAGGGTAGTGAGTGGTGGGATGAAGAAGTAAGAGTATTAGTGAAAGAGAAGAGAGAGGCTTTTGGACGATTTTTGCAGGGAAAAATGCAAATGAGTGTGAGATGTATAAAAGAAAGAGGCAGGAGGTCAAGAGAAAGGTGCAAGAGGTGAAAAAGAAGGCAAATGAGAGTTGGGGTGAGAGAGTATCATTAAATTTCAGGGAGAATAAAAAGATGTTTTGGAAGGAGGTAAATAAAGTGCGTAAGACAAGGGAGCAAATGGGAACTTCAGTGAAGGGTGCTAATAAGGAGGTGATAACAAGTAGTGGTGATGTGAGAAGGATATGGAGTATTTTGAAGGTTTGTTGAAGGTGTTTGACGTTAGAGTGGCAGATATAGGGTGTTTTGGTCGAGGTGGTGTGCAAAGTGAGAGGGTTTTGGAAAATGATTTGGTAAACAGAGAAGAGGTAGTAAAAGCTTTGCGGAAGATGGAAGCCGGCAAGACAGCAGGTTTGGATGTTATTAGAGTGGAATGTATTAAAAACGGGGGTGACTGTATTGTTGACTGGTTGGTAAGGTTGTTTAATGTATTATGATTCATGGTGAAGTGCCTGAGGATTGGCGGAAAGCTTGCATATTGCCATTCTGCAAAGGCAAAGGGGATAAGAGTGAGTGCTCAAATTACAAAGGTATAAGTTTGTTGAGTATTCCTGGTAAATTATATGGGAGGGTAATGATTGAGAGGGTGAAGGCATGTACAAAGCATGAGATTGGGGAAGAGCAGTGTGTTTTCAGAAGTAGTATAGGATGTGTGGATTAGGTGTTTGCTTTGAAGAATGTGTGTGTGAAATACTTAGAAAAGCAAATGGATTTGTATGTAGCATTTATGGATCTGGAGAAGGCAGATGATAGAGTTGATAGAGATGCTCTGTGGAAGGTATTAAGAATATATGGTGTGGAAGGCAAGTTGTTAGATGCAGTGAAAAGTTTTATCGATGATGTAAGGTATGTGTACGTGTAACAAGAGAGGAAAGTGATTGGTTCTTAGTGAATGTAGGTTTGCGGCAAAGGTGTGTGACGTCCCAATGTTGTTTAATTTGTTTATGGATGGAGGTGTTAGGAAGGTGAATGCAAGAGTTTTGGAAAGAGGGGCAAGTATGCAGTCTGTTGTGGTTGAGAGAGCATGGGAAGTGAGTCAGTTGTTGTTCGCTGATGATACAGCGCTAGTGTCTGATTCATGTTGTAAACTGCAAAAGCTGGTGACTGAGTTTGTTAAAGTGTGTGAAAGAAGATAGTTACGAGTAACTGTGAATAAGAGCAAGGTTATTACGTACAGTGGGGTTGAGGGTCGAGTAAATTGGGAGGTAAGTTTAAATGGAGAAAAACTGGAGGAAGTGAAGTGTTTTAGATATCTGGTAGTGGATCTGGCAGCGGATGGAACCATGGAAACGGGAGTGAATCATAGGATGGTCGTGGGGGCGAAAATTTTGGGAGCCTTGAAGAATGTTTGGAAGTCGAGAACATTATCTCGGAAAGTAAAATGTGTACGTTTGAAGGAATAGTGGTTCCAACAATGTTGTATGGTTGCGAGACGTTTGCTATGCATGGAGCTGTGCGCAGGAGGGTGGATGTGCTGGAAATGAGATGTTTGAGGACAATATGTGGCGTGAGGTGGTTTGATCCATTAAGTAATGTAAGGGTAAGTGAGATGTGTGGAAATAAAAAGAGTGTGGTTGAGAGAGCAGAAGGGGTTGTTTTGAAATGGTTTGGTCACATGGAGAGAATGAGTGAGGAAAGATTGACCAAGAGGATATATATGTCAGAGGTGGAGGGAACGATTAGAAGTGGGAGACCAAATTGGAGGTGGAAAGATGGAGTAAAAAAGATTTTGAGTGACACGGGCCTGAACATGCAGGAGGGTGAAAGGCGTTCAATTGATAGAGTGATTTGGAACGATGTGGTATACTGGGGTCGACGTGCTGTCAATGGATTAAATCAGTGCATGTGAAGCGTCAGGGGTAAACCATGGAAAGTTATGTGTGCCCTAGATGTGGAAAGGGAGTTGTGGTTTCGGTGCATTATTACATGACAGCTGGAGACTGAGTGTGAACGAATGGTACTTTTGTTACCTTTCCTAGCGCTACTTCGCACGCATGAGGTTGGAGGGGTTGTTATTTCATGTGTGGAGAGGTGGCGATGGGAATGAATAAA
>NW_027264842.1:0-6221 GCF_036320965.1 Panulirus ornatus
CCGCGGGGAATACGGGAAGTTTCTTTTCTCCCCGACCCCCGGGATATTTTATATATAAATATAAATATATATATATATATATATATTATAATATATATTATATATATAAAAATATATTATATATATATATATATATTTCTTTTTTTTTCTTTGCTTTTTTCTGCTCCCGTTAGCGGGTACGAAAGGGAAACAAAGAAAGAAGGGCCCAACCCACCCACTATACAGTATTACAACACTCCACAAAATCCCAAAAACATCCCTATACACCAAAATACATATTATACACACACAACATATACAAATACACAGTACATAATTCATACTGTCTCGTTTTTTCATTTCCCAAACGCACCCCCCCACACATAAAATAACAAGCCCCTCCCCCCCCCATGTGAACGAGGTGGCTACAAAAGACAAAAAAGGGCCACTTTCGTTCACACTCAGTCCTAGATGTCAATATAATGCACCGAAACCACATCTTCTTTTTTCCAAACCGGGCCACACAGAATTTTCCAGGTTTACCCCAGACGCTTCACTGCCCTGATCAATCCTTTACAGCACGTCGCCCCCGGGATACCAACTTTCCAATCCTCTAATCCTTGCACACCTTTCACCCTCCGCATTTTAACCCCCGATCACTAAAAATCTTTTTTCATTTCCATCTTTCCACCCCCAAAATTTGATTTTCCACTTCTCCTCGTTCCCTCCACCCTGAACAAATCCTCTTGGCAATCACCCACTCATTCTCCCATGTACCAAACCTTTTAAAAACACCCCTCTGCTCTCTCAACCACACTTTTTTTATTACCACACATCTTTTCCCCCCCATTATTATTTACTCGATAAACCACCTCTACCACATAGCCTAAAACATCTCTTTTTCCCGCGCTTTCCACCCCCTCCGCAAAAACCTACCGGCCCACGCCTCGCAACCATATAAAAAATTTTTGGAACCACTTTTCCTACAAAACATACCCATTTTTGCTTTCCGAGATAATTTTCTCGACTTCCAACTTTCCTCATCGCTCCCAGAATTTCGCCCCCTCCCCACCCTATGATTCACATCCGCTTCCATGGTTCCATCCCCCCCCCGATTCACTCCCGAATCAAAACCCTTTTACTTCCTCCATTTTTTCTCCTTTCAAACAACCTCCAGTTGATTTGTCCTAAACCCTAAGTACCTAAAAACCCTTTGATTTTATTAAATTTACTCTCGTTCTTCTTTCACATTTTTTACCAAACTCAGTCACTAGCTTCTGCAGTTTCCACACAATCACCCACCACGTGTACATCTGCGAACAACACTGACTCCTTCCCAAGCTCCTCATCCAAAAGACACTGCAACTTCCCCCTTTTTCCAACACTTTTGCTTTCCCTCTCTAAAAACCCCCATCCAAAAACAAATTAAACAACCGGGGAGACATCACACACCCCTGCGCAAACCTAAATTCATGAGAACCAATCGTTTTTCCTCTCTCCTACACATGCCTTATATCCTCGAAAAAAACTTTTCACTGCTTCAACACTTACCCCCACACCATATAATGTTAAAACCCTTCCACAGTGTATCCTATAAACTCTATCATATGCCTTCTCCAGACCAAAAATGCACATACAAATCCATTTGCTTTCCTAAGTATTTTCTCACATACTTTTTTAAAAGTAAACACCTGATCCCCATCCCTCTACCACTTCTGAAACCACACGCTTTTCCCCAGTCGATGCTCTGTATATGCCTTCACCCTCTCAAAACAAAACCCTCCCATAAAATTTTCCCGGAAAACTCAACAAAATTAAACCTCTGTAATTTACATTCACTTTTTTTTCCCTTTTTCCTTTTTCAATGGCACTATGCAAGCTTCCCCCAACCTCGCACCTCACGTGATCTACATACATGAAATAACCTTACCAAACCCGTCAAATACCCGTCCCACTCCCATTTTAATTTAATTCCCTGCAAACCATCCCCCAAACCCCTGCCTTGCCGCTTTCATCTTCCCCAAACTTTTTTCTACCCTTCTCTGTTTTTCCAAAACATTCCCCTAACCCCCTTTCTTTCACACCCCCTCGACCAAAAAACCCTTAAAAAGCCACTCATCATCAAAAACATTTAAAAAACCCCCAAAAACCACTCCTCTCCTCTCACACACCACACTTTTATGACCTCCCCATTAGCCCCCTTCACTAATTCCCATTTGTTCCCTTTTCTTACGCGCTTTATTTACCTTCTTCCAAAACATCTTTTTTTTCCCCAAAGTTTAATGATACTCTTCACCCCAAATCTCATTTTCCCCTTTTTTACCTCTTTCACCTTTTTCCTTTAACTCCCGTCCTTATTTTTTACATTTTCCCCCCATTTGCATTATTCCCAAACACCAGTCCCCTTTTTCAGCCCATAAAACTACAAACTCTTTTACCTTTCCATTTACAACCGGACCCCCATGTACACCAATTATTCCCCCCAATGCCACATTTCTCACCTTGCACAGGTCACCCGTCACTATAACCCGGTCTCGGCAAACAAACACAACACACCCCTCAGCTGCCCAAACACTTGCCTCTCCCTACTTCTTCTCAGCCCCCGGGCATATGCACCAATAATCGCTCACCTCTCCATCAGCTTTCATTTTAAACCCATATGAATCTAAAGTTTACTTTCTTCACTGTTACATACTCCCACCTCTCCGTTTTAGGGGTAGTGCTACACTTCCCTTATTCTTGCCTTCACAACCCCCCTTTACTCCAAACATTTCCCCCAAACCCCCTTCCTTTACCCTTTAGCTTCGTTTCACTTAAAGCAAAATATCCAGTTCCTTTCCCCCAAAAAACTACCTATCTCCCTTTTTTCCCCATCTTGGTACATCCACACACATTTAAAAACCCCAATCTGACCTCGAGGGGGATGAGCACTCCCCGCCGACTCCCTGTTTTCCCGTTTTAAAGGTTTAAAAAACAAGGAGGGGGGGGTTTTCCACCCCCCGCCCCTTCCTGTTTAGTCCCTTTTACAACATAGGAAAAGCTGAGAAAAATTTTTTCTCCCCTATCCCCCCGGGAATATATATATAAATATATTAATATAAATATATAAAATAAAATATATATATTTTATATGTATATTATAAATTTTATATATAAAATTAAATTTAAAATATATATTATATAAAAATTAATATTATATATAAATAATATTGATAGGGTAAAGAGATGGTGGGTTTTAAAAAAAGTGTGGCTGAAGAGCAAGGAGGGTGTTTTTTTAAAGGTTTGGTCACTGGAAAAATGAGTGAGAAAGATTAACCCGAGGATATAATTTAGGTGGGGGAACGAGAATGAAGACCCCAATGGGGGTGGAAAAAGGAGTGAAAAAGATTTTGAGTGAGGGGCCCGAACCTGCAGAGGGGGAAAGGGAGCAAGGAATAAGTGAATTGAAAGATGTGGTATACCGGGCGACGTCGTCAATGGATTAACCAGGGCATTTTTAAGCGTCGGGGGGTAAACCAAAAAAAAGGGATGTGGGGTGGATGTGGAGGAGCTGTGGTTTCGGTGCATATTACATGACAGCTAGAGATTTAGTGGAAACGAATGTGCCTTTTTTTGTCCTTTCGCCGCAAACGTCGCAACACATGGGGGGGAAGGGGGTTGTTAATAAATGTGTGGCGAGGTGGCGATGGGTTAATAAAGGAAGACAGAATTAATTATGTCCCATGTAATATATGTATTTTGTCGTGTGTGAATATATGTAAAACTTTGAATTTTAGGTATGTATATTTGGCGTGGACGTGTATGTATATACAGTGTAGTGGGGGGTTTTGGGCCATTCTTTCGTCTGTCCCTTTGCGCCCCCCTCCTGACGCGGAGACCGCGACAAGGAAAATAAATAATTATATATATATATAAAATATAAAATATTAATATAATATAAATATATAAATAATATATATAATATAATAATATTTTTTTTTTTTTTTTAACTATTCGCCATTTCCCGCGATAGTAGGTAAGCAAAGGGAACAGAGGTCGGGCCTTTGAGGGAATACCCTCACCTCCCCCCTTCTCGTTCCTTCTTTTGAAAATTAAAAAAAAAAAATGAGAGGGGAGGTTTTCCACCCCCCCGCTCCCTTTCCCCTTTTAAAGTCGCCTTCTACGACACGCAGGAAAAAAGTGGGAATATTCTTCCTCCCAAACCCCGGGGGATAATATAAATATAATAAAATAAATTATATATATATATATATATAAATATATATATAATATATAATTTTACAAGTGGGGAGGGGTGAAATTTCCCGGGGACGTAAAAAAAGTGTGGAAGGCGAGTACATTATCTCGGAAAGCAAAATGGTATTTTTAAGGGAAAATGCACCAACAATGTTACATGGTTCGAGGGCCGTGGGGATGTGATAGAGGTGTGGGGAAGGAGGTGGAAAAGTTTGAGAGAGTAGTGAGTAGATGGTTTGATCGAGTAGTAATGTAAAAAGGGAAGAGAGATGTTTTAATAAAAAGAGTGGGTTGAGAGAGCAAAGACGGTGTCTGAATGGTTTGGTCACATTGAGAGAAGGGGAGGAAAGATTGACAAAGAGGATATATGTATCAAGTTTGGATGAACGAGGAGTGGGGGGGACCAAATTTGGAGGTGGAAAGAAAGGGTGAAAAAGATTTTGAGCGATCGGGGGCCCGAACATGCAGTAGTAAATGTGTGCTAGGAATAGAGTAATTGGAACGATGTGGTATAAAGGGTCGACTGCTGTCATGATTGAACCAGGGCATGTTGAAGCTTGGGGGGAACCATGGAAAATTTTGGGTCTTTGGTAGGAAAAGAGCTGTGGTTTTTGGTCAATTTTACATGACAGCTAGAGACTGAGTGTGAACAAAAATTTGGGCCTTGTTTTTTTTTTCCTAGCGCAAATTTGCGCGCATGCGGGAGAGGGGTTTTCATTCATGCGGGGTGACGGGAATGAATAAAGGCAAACAAGTATGATTATGTACATGTGTGTATATGTATATGTCTGTTATATGTATATGTTTACATTGAAAATTAGGGATGTATATGGCGTGTGTGGGAAAGTGAAAGAAAATTCTGGTATTGGGATCTGGCACGGGTGGAACCTGGAAACCGATGGTCATAGGGTGGGGAGGGCGAAATTCGGGAAAACCCCGAAGAAAGTGTGGAAGTCGAGAACAGTATCTCGGAAAGCAAAAATGGTATGTTGAAGAATATGGGGTTTCCCAAAAATGTTGTAGGTTGCGAGGGGGGACTATGGTCAAGTTTGTGCGCAGATGATGATGGCTGGAAATGAATTTTAGAAAAATTTGTGGTGTTAGGTGGTTTTTATCGAGTAAGTAACGTAAGGGAAGAGAGAAGTGGGAAAAAAAAGAGCTGGTTAGAGAGCAAAGAGGTGTTTGAAATGGTTTTTGGGCACATGAGAGAATGATGAGGAAAGATTTAAAAAAAAAAAAAAACCCAAGAGGATATATGTTTTCGGAGGGGAGGGGGGGAGGGGAAAGGGGGACCAAATTTGGGGGTGAAAGATGATGAAAAAGATTTTGGTGTTTGGGGGCCCGAACAAGCAGGAGGGTGAAATAGGGCAAGGGATAAGGAATTGGGCGATGTGGTAAAACCGGGTTACGTGCTTCCCTGGATTGAACAAGGCATGGGAAGCGTCGGGGTAAACATGAAAGCTGTTAGGTATTATATTTGCGTGTGTGGACGTATTAAATAAAATGGTTTTGGGGGTGGTTGGGCCATTCTTTTTGTCGTTTTCCTTGCGCTACCCCCGCAAAAGCGGGGGACAAACGACAAAGCAAAAAAAAAAAAACATATAAATATATATATATATATAATATATATATATATATATATAAAATATATAATATATATATATATATAATATATTGTGTGTGTGTGTGTGTGTTTTTTCTGTGTGTGTGTGAAACACACATTCATAGTAACAAATAAACAAGCCCACACAAACACACGCGCACCACACACACCACACACACACACACACACACACACACACACATCAAAAAAAAAACCCCCACACACACACACACAAAAAAATTTCAACACAAAAACACACATAAACAAACACACACATACACAGACACACACTTAAACACACGCAAACAAACACACACCAAGGCACAGGAAAAACACCAGGCCTACACAACGCCTGTGCCAGCCAGTGTTCGTTTAGACAGATACAAGAAACAGTCCTCATACT
>NW_027264843.1:0-18803 GCF_036320965.1 Panulirus ornatus
TGGTACTTGTCTGGATAACCCAGCACAGTAGTGGACTTAGTATGGTTGGATAACAGCACAGGTAGTGGTATCTTAAACCAAGAGGATTTCTGTATGTACCGCAGTTGGTATTATTATATGATACCGCACGGATGTCTTTGCTGGTATGGAACGCAGAGTGCTTATGTGTCTGGTACCACAGTGTGGCTTATTGTACGATAACCCACAAGTATGACTTATGTATGGATGAAACACGTATATTTGCTGGTATGATACAGAGGTAGTGACTACTGTAGTCAGCCGGTAGTGGTTATTGATGATACCAACAGTTGATTGTACTGATGGAAACCAACATAGTGACTTTTGTATGGATACCACAGTGTATGTACTATAACCACAATAGTTTGTATATACAAGGTGGTTTACTGGTATGAACCAAGAGGACTATCGGTAGGACACAAGATGGATTTATGACGGTACCGCACAAGGTAGTGGACATACACGTAGACTTCGGAACCCACCAGGTGGACTTATTGGTACTGTACAGCCGTAGGTATTAGTATGGCTGATAACCCCAGTATGACTATTGGTTGATACAGCAGGTGTGGTATTATTCTGGAGGAAACCCCACAGTTGACTTATGTAGGTAGGTAACCAGACGGATGACTGTCGATGGAAACCAGCAGGATGTCATGCATGAACAGCAAGGATGCTTATGTACGTATGGATACCCGAGTAGTGATTATATGTTGGATACAGCAGTATGTTTTGTAGTATGATAACGAGTAGTGTTTGTTGGTGATAACACAAGTATGTACTTATGTCTGAGATAACCCAGCACAGATGTCTTATGTCTGTATGGATACCCAGTGGACTATTGATGTACCCACACAGTAGGACTACGTAGATACCAAAGGTGTTATTCTGGTAGGTACCACAGTGTGGTCTATCGGGGAACCAAGGGTGTATATGTTGGTATGTACGCGGTTGGCCTTAGTGTACGGATAACCTATACTTGTAGGTACTGGATACACAAGGTATGTATATTATGAGAACCAAAGTATGTACTAGTCGAGGTAACAGCAGTAGTACTATATGTACTGGATACCCCAGGTATGACTATGTCTGAACCCACAGTAGGGATTAAGTAGAAACCCGATTTTCTGACACCCGCACGTAGGGACTTATTCTGGTACTGGATAACCCAGCACAGGTAGTGGTACTTATGTACTGGTACTGGATAACCCAGCACAGGTAGTGGTACTTATGTACTGGTACTGGATAACCCAGCACAGGTAGTGGACTTATGTACTGGTACTGGATAACCCAGCACAGGTAGTGGTACTTATGTACTGGTACTGGATAACCCAGCACAGGTAGTGGTACTTATGTACTGGTACTGGATAACCCACACAGTAGTGGTACTTATGTACTGGTACTGGATAACCCACACAGGTAGTGGACTTATGTACTGGTACTGGATAACCCAGCACAGGTAGTGGTACTTATGTACTGGTATGGATAACCCAGCACAGGTAGTGGTACTTATGTACTGGTATGGATAACCCAGCACAGGTAGTGGTACTTATGTCTGGTACTGGATAACCCAGCACAGGTAGTGGTACTTATGTACTGGTACTGGATAACCCAGCACAGGTAGTGGTACTTATGTACTGGTAATGATAACCCAGCACAGGTAGTGGTACTATGTACTGGTACTGGATAACCCAGCACAGGTAGTGGTACTTATGTACTGGTACTGGATAACCCAGCACAGGTAGTGGTACTTATGTCTGGTAATGGATAACCCAGCACAGGTAGTGTACTTATGTACTGGTACTGGATAACCCAGCACAGGTAGTGGTACTTATGTACTGGTACTGGATAACCCAGCACAGGTAGTGGACTTATGTACTGGTACTGGATAACCCACACAGGTAGTGGTACTTATGTACTGGTACTGGATAACCCAGCAGGTAGTGTACTTATGTTGGTACTGATACCCACAGGTATATGTACTGGTATCGGATAACCCAGCACAGGTAGTGGTACTTATGTACTGGTACTGGATAACCCAGCACAGGTAGTGGTACTTATGTACTGGTACTGGATAACCCAGCACAGGTATGGTACTTATGTACTGGTACTGGATAACCCAGCACAGGTAGTGGTACTATTACGTACTGGATAACCCACACATAGTGACTTATGACTGGTACTGGATAACCCAGCACAGGTAGTGGACTTATGTACTGGTACTGGATAACCCAGCACAGGTAGTGTACTTATGTACTGGTATGGATAACCCAGACAGGTAGTGGTACTTATGTACTGGTACTGGATAACCCAGCACAGGTAGTGTACTTATGTACTGGTACTGGATAACCCAGCACAGGTAGTGGACTTATGTACTGTAATGGATAACCCAGCACAGTAGTGGTACTTATGTACTGGTAATGGATAACCCAGCACAGGTAGTGTACTTATGTACTGTAATGATAACCAGCACAGGTAGTGGTACTTATGTCTGGTACTGGATAACCCACACAGGTAGTGGACTTATGTACTGGTACTGGATAACCCACACAGTAGTGGTACTTATGTCTGGTAATGATAAACCCAGCACAGGTAGTGGACTTATGTACTGGTACTGGATAACCCACACAGTAGTGTACTTATGTACTGGTACTGATAACCCAGCACAGGTAGTGGACTTAGTCTGGTACAGGATAACCCAGCACAGGTAGTGGTACTTATGTGCTGGTACGGATAACCACACAGGTAGTGGTACTTATGTACTGGTACTGATAACCCAGCACAGGTAGTGGTACTTATGTACTGGTACTGGATAACCCAACACAGGTAGTGGTACTTATGTACTGGTACTGGATAACCCAGCACAGTATGGACTTATGTACTGTACTGATAACCACACAGGTAGTGGTACTTATGTACTGTACTGGATAACCCAGCACAGGTAGTGGTACTTATGTACTGGTAAGGATAACCCAGCACAGGTAGTGGTACTTATGTACTGGTACTGGATAACCCAGCACAGGTAGTGGTACTTATGTACTGGTAATGGATAACCCAGCACAGGTAGTGGTACTTATGTACTGGTACTGGATAACCCAGCACAGGTAGTGGTACTTATGTGCTGGTACTGGATAACCCAGCACAGGTAGTGGCACTTATGTACTGGTACTGGATAACCCAGCACAGGTAGTGGTACTTATGTACTGGTACTGGATAACCCAGCACAGGTAGTGGTACTTATGTACTGGTACTGGATAACCCAGCACAGGTAGTGGTACTTATGTACTGGTACTGGATAACCCAGCACAGGTAGTGGTACTTATGTACTGGTACTGGATAACCCAGCACAGGTAGTGGTACTTATGTACTGGTACTGGATAACCCAGCACAGGTAGTGGTACTTATGTGCTGGTAATGGATAACCCAGCACAGGTAGTGGTACTTATGTACTGGTACTGGATAACCCAGCACAGGTAGTGGTACTTATGTACTGGTACTGGATAACCCAGCACAGGTAGTGGTACTTATGTGCTGGTAATGGATAACCCAGCACAGGTAGTGGTACTTATGTACTGGTAATGGATAACCCAGCACAGGTAGTGGCACTTATGTACTGGTAATGGATAACCCAGCACAGGTAGTGGTACTTATGTACTGGTAATGGATAACCCAGCACAGGTAGTGGTACTTATGTTCTGGTAATGGATAACCCAGCACAGGTAGTGGTACTTATGTGCTGGTAATGGATAACCCAGCACAGGTAGTGGTACTTATGTGCTGGTAATGGATAACCCAGCACAGGTAGTGGTACTTATGTACTGGTACTGGATAACCCAGCACAGGTAGTGGTACTTATGTGCTGGTAATGGATAACCCAGCACAGGTAGTGGTACTTATGTACTGGTACTGGATAACCCAGCACAGGTAGTGGTACTTATGTACTGGTACTGGATAACCCAGCACAGGTAGTGGTACTTATGTACTGGTACTGGATAACCCAGCACAGGTAGTGGTACTTATGTACTGGTACTGGATAACCCAGCACAGGTAGTGGTACTTATGTACTGGTACTGGATAACCCAGCACAGGTAGTGGTACTTATGTACTGGTACTGGATAACCCAGCACAGGTAGTGGTACTTATGTACTGGTACTGGATAACCCAGCACAGGTAGTGGTACTTATGTACTGGTACTGGATAACCCAGCACAGGTAGTGGTACTTATGTACTGGTACTGGATAACCCAGCACAGGTAGTGGTACTTATGTACTGGTACTGGATAACCCAGCACAGGTAGTGGTACTTATGTACTGGTACTGGATAACCCAGCACAGGTAGTGGTACTTATGTACTGGTACTGGATAACCCAGCACAGGTAGTGGTACTTATGTACTGGTACTGGATAACCCAGCACAGGTAGTGGTACTTATGTACTGGTACTGGATAACCCAGCACAGGTAGTGGTACTTATGTACTGGTACTGGATAACCCAGCACAGGTAGTGGTACTTATGTACTGGTACTGGATAACCCAGCACAGGTAGTGGTACTTATGTACTGGTACTTGGATAACCCAGCACAGGTAGTGGTACTTATGTACTGGTACTGGATAACCCAGCACAGGTAGTGGTACTTATGTACTGGTACTGGATAACCCAGCACAGGTAGTGGTACTTATGTACTGGTAATGGATAACCCAGCACAGGTAGTGGTACTTATGTACTGGTAATGGATAACCCAGCACAGGTAGTGGTACTTATGTACTGGTACTGGATAACCCAGCACAGGTAGTGGTACTTATGTACTGGTACTGGATAACCCAGCACAGGTAGTGGTACTTATGTCTGGTACTGGATAACCCAGCACAGGTAGTGGTACTTATGTGCTGGTACTGGATAACCCAGCACAGGTAGTGGTACTTATGTACTGGTACTGGATAACCCAGCACAGGTAGTGGTACTTATGTGCTGGTACTGGATAACCCAGCACAGGTAGTGGTACTTATGTACTGGTACTGGATAACCCAGCACAGGTAGTGGTACTTATGTACTGGTATGGATAACCCAGCACAGGTAGTGGTACTTATGTACTGGTACTGGATAACCCAGCACAGTAGTGGTACTTATGTACTGGTACTGGATAACCCAGCACAGGTAGTGGCACTTATGTACTGGTAATGGATAACCCAGCACAGGTAGTGGTTACTTATGTACTGGTAATGGATAACCCAGCACAGGTAGTGGTACTTATGTACTGGGTATCTGATAACCCAGCACAGGTAGTGGTACTTATGTAGCTGGTACTGGATAACCC
Organism: Panulirus ornatus; assembly: GCF_036320965.1. Taxonomy (NCBI): domain Eukaryota; kingdom Metazoa; phylum Arthropoda; class Malacostraca; order Decapoda; family Palinuridae; genus Panulirus; species Panulirus ornatus. The sequence continues at coordinate 5,328 of NW_027264843.1, forward strand.
AGCACAGGTAGTGGTACTTATATACTGGTACTGGATAACCCAGCACAGGTAGTGGTACTTATGTACTGGTACTGGATAACCCAGCAGCAGGTAGTGGTACTTATGTGCTGTACTGGATAACCCAGCACAGGTAGTGGCACTTATGTACTGGTACTGGATAACCCAGCACAGGTATGGTACTTATGTACTGGTACTGGATAACCAGCACAGGTAGTGGTACTTATGTACTGGTACTAGATAACCCAGCACAGGTAGTGGTACTTATGTCTGGTACTGGATAACCCACACAGGTATGGTACTTATGTACTGGTACTGGATAACCCAGCACAGGTAGTGGTACTTATGTACTGGTACTGGATAACCCAGCACAGGTAGTGGTACTTATGTCTGGTATGGATAACCCAGCACAGGTAGTGGTACTTATGTACTGGTACTGGATAACCCACACAGGTAGTGGTACTTATGCTGGTATGGATAACCCAGCACAGTATGTGGTACTTATTGCTGGTAATGATAACCCAGCACAGGTAGTGGTACTTATGTACTGGTACTGGATAACCCAGCAAGTAGTGGTACTTATGTCTGGTACTGGATAACCCAGCACAGGTAGTGGCACTTTATGTACTGGTACTGATAACCCAGCACAGGTAGTGGTACTTATGTACTGGTACTGGATAACCCAGCAAGGTAGTGGTACTTATGTACTGGTACTGGATAACCCAGCACAGGTAGTGGTACTTATGTACTGGTACTGGATAACACACAGGTAGTGGTACTTATGTACTGGTACTGGATAACCAACACGGAGTGGACTTATGTACTGGTACTGGATAACCCACACAGGTAGTGGTACTTATGTCTGGTACTGGATAACCAGCACAGGTAGTGGTACTTATGACTGGTACTGGATAACCCAGCACAGGTAGTGGTACTTATGTACTGGTACTGATAACCCAGCCAGGTAGTGGTCTTATGTATGGTACTGGATAACCCAGCACAGGTAGTGGTACTTATGTACTGGTACTGGATAACCAGAAGTAGTGGTACTTATGTACTGGTAATGGATAACCACACAGGTATGGTACTTATGTACTGTACTGATAACCACACAGTTGGTACTTATGACTGTATGGATAACCACACAGGTAGTGGTACTTATGTACTGGTACTGGATAACCAGCACAGGTAGTGGTACTTATGTACTGGTACTGGATAAACCCAACAGGTAGTGGTACTTATGTACGGTCTGGATAACCCAGCACAGTAGTGGTACTTATGTGCTGGTACTGATAACCAGCACAGGTATGGTACTTATGTCTGGTACTGGATAACCCAGCACAGTAGTGGTACTTATGTGCTGGTACTGGATAACCAGCACAGGTAGTGGTACTTATGTACTGGTAATGATAACCCAGCACAGGTAGTGGTAATTATGTACTGGTACTGGATAACACAGCACAGGTAGTGGTACTTATGTACTGGTACTGGATAACCCAGCACAGGTAGTGGTACTTATGTACTGGTAATGGATAACCAGAACAGGTAGTGGTACTTATGTACTGGTACTGGATAACCAGCACAGGTAGTGGTTCTTATGTGCTGGTACTGATAACCCAGCACAGGTAGTGGCACTTATGTACTGGTAATGGATAACCCAACACAGGTAGTGGTACTTATGTACTGGTACTGGATAACCCAGCACAGGTAGTGGTACTTATGTCTGGTATGGATAACCCAGCACAGGTAGTGGCTTATGTACTGGTATGGATAACCCAGCACAGGTAGTGGTACTTATGTACTGGTATGGATAACCCAGCACAGGTAGTGGTCTTATGTACTGGTATGGATAACCCAGCACAGGTAGTGGTACTTATGTCTGGTAATGGATAACCAGCACAGGTAGTGGCACTTATGTACTGGTACTGGATAACCAGCACAGTAGTGTACTTATGTACTGGTACTGGATAACCCCAAGGTAGTGGTACTTAGTACTGGTATGGATAACCCAGCACAGTAGTGGTACTTATGTACTGGTATGGATAACCCAGCACAGTAGTGGTACTTATGTCTGTAATGGATAACCAGCACAGGTAGTGGACTTATGACTGTATGATAACCCAGCACATAGTGGTACTTATGTACTGGTATGGATAACCAGCACAGGTAGTGGCACTTATGTACTGGTACTGGATAACCCACAGGTAGTGGTACTTATGTACTGGTCTGGATAACCAGCACAGGTAGTGGTACTTATGTACTGGTACTGGATAACCCAGCACAGGTAGTGGTACTTATGTACTGGTACTGGATAACCCAGCACAGGTAGTGGTACTTATGTACTGGTACTGGATACCCAGCACAGGTAGTGGTACTATGTACTGGTACTGGATAACCCAGCACAGGTAGTGGTACTTATGTGACTGGTACTGGATAACCCAGCACAGGTAGTGGCACTTATGTACTGGTACTGGATAACCCAGCACAGGTAGTGGTACTTATGTACTGGTACTGGATAACCCAGCACAGGTAGTGGTACTTATGTGACTGGTAATGGATAACCCAGCACAGGTAGTGGTACTTATGTACTGGTACTGGATAACCCAGCACAGGTAGTGGCACTTATGTACTGGTACTGGATAACCCAGCACAGGTAGTGGTACTTATGTACTGGTACTGGATAACCCAGCACAGGTAGTGGTACTTATGTACTGGTACTGGATAACCCAGCACAGGTAGTGGCTACTTATGTACTGGTAACTGGATAACCCAGCACAGGTAGTGGTACTTATGTACTGGTACATGGATAACCCAGCACAGGTAGTGGTACTTATGTACTGGTACTGGATAACCCAGCACAGGTAGTGGTACTTATGTACTGGTACTTGGATAACCCAGCACAGGTAGTGGTACTTATGTACTGGTATGGATAACCCAGCACAGGTAGTGGTACTTATGTACTGGTACTGGATAACCCAGCACAGGTAGTGGTACTTATGTACTGGTACTGGATAACCCAGCACAGGTAGGGCACTTATGTACTGGTACTGGATAACCAGCACAGGTAGTGGTACTTATGTACTGGTACTGGATAACCCAGCACAGGTAGTGGCACTTATGTGCTGGTACTGGATAACCAGCACAGGTAGTGGTACTTATGTACTGGTACTGGATAACCCAGCACAGGTAGTGGTACTTATGTCTGGTAATGGATAACCCAGCACAGGTAGTGGTACTTATGTACTGGTAATGGATAACCCAGCACAGGTAGTGGTACTTATGTACTGGTACTGGATAACCCAGCACAGGTAGTGGTACTTTTGTACTGGTACTGGATAACCCAGCACAGGTAGTGGCCACTTATGTAACTGGTACTGGATAACCCAGCACAGGTAGTGGACTTATGTCTGGTAATGGATACCCAGCACAGGTAGTGGCACTTATGTACTGGTACTGGATAACCAAGCACAGGTAGTGCCACTTATGTACTGGTACTGGATAACCCACAGGTATGACTTATGTCTGTATGATACCCAGCACAGGTAGTGGACTTATGTACTGGTATTGGTAAACCCAGCACAGTAGTGGACTTATGTACTGGTAATGGATAAGCCAGCACAGGTAGTGGCACTTATGTACTGTAATGGATAACCCAGCACAGGTAGTGGCTACTTATGTACTGGTAATGGATAACCCAGCCAGGTAGTGGTACTTATGTACTGGTAATGGATAACCCAGCACAGGTAGTGGTACTTATGTGCTGGTAATGGATAACCCAGCACAGGTAGTGGTACTTATGTCGGTAATGGATAACCAGCACGGTGGGACATTACTTACTGGTATATATACCCAACATAAGTGGACTTTGTACTGGTACTGGATAACCAGCATCAGAGTGGCATTTTGGCGGTTTAGGATAACCCACAAAGGGGACTATCGTTGGGTAATTACCCACAAGGTACAACCTAAGGTTCATGACAGTAATTACCCTACTGTGGTAACCATACAGTACAATCCGGTACTGGGATAACCCACATGTGCATAAGTCACTACCTTGATGAATCCCCATACATAGTGCCATAGTCTGGCTGGATACCATACCAGTAATAAGTCCACTACTGTCTGGTATCCATACCAGACATAAGTGGACACTACATGTGCTAGGTTATCCAGTACCAGTAATAAGTACACTACCTGTGCTGGTATCACAACAGTTAACTAGACCAGACCTGGTACTAGTGTTATCAGTAACCCAGTACAGTAGGTACTACTGCCTGGATATCCAGTACCAGCACATAGTACCACTAACCTGGATGGTTACCCAGCACAGTATAGTACCAGTACTGTCTGGTATCCATACCAGAATAGGTCCACTACCTGTGCTGTACCAGCACCAGACATAAGTACCATACTGGTTGGGTTATCCAGTACCAGTACATATACACTGACCTTGTCCCTGCTATCCAGTACCAGTACTAAGTACTGTACTTAACCGAATAGGTACTTGCAGGGAATGATAACCCGCACAGGTATTACCAGTTATATCTAACCACTACTTACGGATAACCGTACCAGTAGCATAATACCACTACCGTGCTGGTTATCCTACAACATAAGTCCACTACCTGTGCTGGTTTCCATACCAGACATAAGTACCCTACCTGGCTGGTTATCCATACCTACATAAGTCCAACCGGGTAATACATCAAAACATAAGTCCACTACCTGTGCTGGGTTATCCAGTACCATACACATAAGTACCACTACCTTGCTGGGTTTATCCAGTACCAGTACATAAGTACCACTACCTGTGCTGGGTTATCCATACCAGACATAAGTACCACTACCTGTGCTGGGTTATCCATTACCAGCACATAAGTACCACTACCTGTGCTGGGTTATCCAGTTACCAGCACATAAGTACCACTACCTGTGCTGGTTATCCATTACCAGTACATAAGACCACTACCTGTGCTGGGTTATCCATTACCAGCACATAAGTACCACTACCTGTGCTGGTTATATCCATTACCAGTACATAAGTACCACTACCTGTGCTGGGTTATCCATTACCAGTACATAAGTACCACTACCTGTGCTGGGTTATCCATTACCAGTACATAAGTACCACTACCTGTGCTGGGTTATCCATTACCAGTACATAAGTACCACTACCTGTGCTGGGTTATCCATTACCAGCACATAAGTACCACTACCTGTGCTGGGTTATCCATTACCAGTACATAAGTACCACTACCTGTGCTGGGTTATCCAGTACCAGTACATAAGTACCACTACCTGTGCTGGGTTATCCATTACCAGACATAAGTACCACTACCTGTGCTGGGTTATCCAGTACCAGTACATAAGTACCACTACCTGTGCTGGGTTATCCAGTACCAGTACATAAGTACCACTACCTGTGCTGGGTTATCCAGTACCAGTACATAAGTACCACTACCTGTGCTGGGTTATCCAGTACCAGTACATAAGTACCACTACCTGTGCTGGGTTATCCAGTACCAGTACATAAGTACCACTACCTGTGCTGGGTTATCCAGTACCAGTACATAAGTCCCACTACCTGTGCTGGGTTATCCAGTACCAGCACATAAGTACCACTACCTGTGCTGGGTTATCCAGTACCAGTACATAAGTACCACTACCTGTGCTGGGTATCCATACCAGACATAAGTACCACTACCTGTGCTGGGTTATCCAGTACCAGTACATAAGTACCACTACCGTTGCTGGTATCCAGTACCAGTACATAATTACCACTACCTTGGCTGGTTATCATTACCAGTACATAAGTACCACTACCTGTGCTGGGTTATCCAGTACCAGCACATAAGTACCACTACCTGTGCTGGTTATCCATACCAGCACATAAGTACCACTACCTGTGCTGGGTTATCCAGTACCATACATAAGTAACCATACCTGTGTCTGGGTTATCCAGTACCAGTACATAAGTGCCACTACCTGACTGGGTTTATCCATTACCAGTACAATAAGTACCACTACCTGTGCTGGTTATCCAGTACCAGTACATAAGTACCACTACCTTTGTGCTGGGTTAACCATACCAGCTAAATAGTAACAACTACAGGCTGGTTTATCCATACAGTACATAAGCCCCACTACCTGTGCAGGTTATCCATTACCAGTACAAAGTAGCCACTACCTGTGCTGGGTTATCCAGTACCAGTACATAAGTACCACTACCTGTGCTGGGTATCCAGTACCATACATAAGTACCACTAACCTGTGCTGGGTTATCCATACCAGTACATAATACCACTACCTGTGCTGGGTTATCCATACCAGTACATAAGTACCACTACCTGTGCTGGTTATCCAGTACCAGTACATAAGTACCACTACCTGTGCTGGGTTATCCAGTACCAGTACATAAGTACCACTACACTGTGCTGGTTATCCATACCAGTACATAAGTACCACTACCTGTGCTGGGTTATCCAGTACCAGTACATAAGTACCACTACCTGTGCTGGTTATCCAGTACCAGTACATAAGTACCACTACCTGTGCTGGGTTATACCATAACCAACCGTCAACATAAGTACCACTACCTGTGCTGGGTTATCCAGTACCAGTACATAAGTACCACTACCTGTGCTGGGGTTATCCATTACCAGACATAAGTACCACTACCTGTGGGGGGGGGGGGGGGGGGGGGGGGTTTTTTTTTTTTTTTTTTTTTTTTTTTTTTTTTTTTTTTTTCCTGTGCTGGTTTATCCAGTACCAGTACATAAGTACCAACTACCTGTCTGGGTTATCCAGTACCAGTACATAAGTACCACTACCTTTACTGGGTTATCCAGTACCAGTACATAAGTACCACTACCTGTGCTGGTTATCCAGTACCAGTGCATAAGTACCACTACCTGTGCTGGGTTATCCAGTACAGTACATAAGTACCACTACCTGTGTTGGTATCCAGTACCAGTACATAAGTGACCACTACCTGTGCTGGGTTATCCATACCAGTACATAAGTACCACTACCTGTGCTGGGTTATCCAGTACCATACATAAGTACCACTACCTGTGCTGGGTTATCCATACCAGTACATAAGTACCACTACCTGTGCTGGTTATCAACCAGTACATAAGTACCACTACCTGTGCTGGTTATCCATACATACATAAGTACCACTACCTGTCTGGTTATCCATACCAGTACATAAGTACCACTACTGTGCTGGGTTATCCATTACCAGTACATAATACCACTACCTGCGGTAACCATACAACATAATCCACTACTGTGCTGTTATCCATACCAAATAAGTCACACCTGTGCTGTTATCCATACCATACATAAGTCCACTACTGTGCTGGGTTCATACCAGTACATAAGTCCCTACTGTGGTTATCCATACCAACATAATCCACACCTGTGCTGTTATCCATACATACATAGTCACTACTGTCTGGTTACACAACAAGTACCACTACTTCTGTTATCCATACAGCAAATACATACTGCTGGTATCCATACCAACATAATCCACTACCTGTCTTTATCCACCATACTAATCCACACTGTCTGGTTACCATACCAGACATAAGTACACTACTGTCTGGTTATCATCCATACAAAGTACCACTCCTTTGGTATCCTACCACATAAGTACCACTACCTCTGGTATCCATACCAAAAACCACTACTGCTGGTTATCATACCAACAAATACCACACCTGTTGGTTATCATACCAGTACAGGTTATCCAGTACCAGTACATAAGTACCACTACCTGTGCTGGGTTATCCAGTACCAGTACATAAGTACCACTACCTGTGCTGGGTTATCCATACCATACATAAGTACCACTTTTTTTTTAAAAAAAAAACCACTACCTGTGCTGGTTAATCCAGTACCAGACATAATACCACTACCTGTGCTGGGTTATCCAGTACCAGACATAAGTACCACTACCTGTCTGGGTTATCCAGTACCACACATATAAGTACCACTACCTGTGCTGGTTATCCAGTACCAGTACATAAGTACCACTACCTGTGCTGGGTTATCCATTACCAGACATAAGTACCACTACCTGTGCTGGTATCCATACCAGCACATAATTACCACTACCTGGCTGGGTTATCCAGTACCAAGTACATAAGTACCACTACCTGTGCTGGTTATCCATACCAACATAATACCACTACCTGTGCTGGGTTATCCATTACCATACATAAGTACCACTACCTGTTGGTTATCCAGTACCAGCACATAAGACCACTACCTTGCGGGTTATCCATACCAGTACATAAGTACCACTACCTGTGCTGGTTATCCATACCAGTACATAAGTACCACTACCTGTGTGGTTATCCAGTACCAGTACATAAGTACCACTACCGTGCTGGTTATCCATTACCAGTACATAATACCACTACCTGTGCTGGTTATCCAGTACCAGTACATAAGTACCACTACCTGTGCTGGGTTATCCATACCAGTACATAATACCACTACCTGTGCTGGTTATCCATACCATACATAAGTACCACTACCTGTGCTGGGTTATCCAGTACCAGTACATTAACCACTACCTGTGCTGGTTATCCAGTACCAGTACATAAGTACCATACCTGTCTGGGTTATCCAGTACCTGCATAAGTACCACTAACCATACCGTGCTGGTTATCCAGTACCAGTACTAAGTACCACTACCTAGTGGTACCAGTTACAGTACCATAAGTACACATACCTCTGTGGTATCCAGTACCAGTCATAAGTAACCACTACCTGTGCTGGGTTATCCAGACCAGTACATAAGTACCACTACCTGTGCTGGTTATCCAGTACCAGTACATAAGTACCACTACCTGTGCGGTTATCCATTACCAGTACATAAGTACCACACCGTGCTGGGTATCTACCATACATAAGCCACACCGAGCTGTTACATACCAGACATAAGTCCACTACCGCGGGTTACCATCCTATATACACACCTGCTGTTATCATATAACACTGCTGTTACCATTCATAAGACCACACCGTGCGGTATCATACCAACTAATCCCACCTGGTGTACCATACAACTAAGTCCACTACCGCGTACATACCAACAACCACTACCGTTGGTTCATCCAGACTAAGCCACACGTGGTTACCTACAGAAAAGCCCACCTTGCTGGGACATAAAAGCACTACCTTCTGTACATACCAACAGTCCACTCTGTGTTCCTACCAAAATCACACGTGTGGGTTACCAGTACCAGAATAATCAACCTGGTTATCATACAACAATCACACCTGGTTTCCTACATATAGCCACCGTGGGTTATCATACAACAAATCCACCGCTGTACAGACCAACAAACCACACGGCGTACCAGCCCGACACACTGGCTGGTACATCCTAATAACACTACCTGGTGTACCATACCACAAAGTCCACTACCTGCTGTATCATACCACATACCACACCTGCGGTATCCTACCAACATAGTCCACCTTGCGGGTATCCATCCACTAAGACCACACCTCGTATCATCAACTATCCACTACCTGTCGGGTATCATTACACATCACTCCTGTTCCATACATACAATCCTACCTTTGTTCCCATACTAATCCACTACCTGGTTATCTACCAACATGATTTGGTTATCCAGACCAGTACATAATACCACTCCTTGCTGGTTTCCATTACCACACATAAGTACCACTACCTTGTGGTTACCAGTACCAACATAATACCACTACTTGCTGGTTTCCGTACCAGACATAAGACCACTACCTGTGCTGGTTACCATACCAGACATAAGTCCACTACCTGTGCTGGTATCCATACCATACATAAGTACACTACCTTGTGGGTTTCCTACCAGCATAAGTACCACTACCTGGCTGGTATCCATACCAGTACATAAGTCCACTCCTGTGCTGGGTATCCAGTACATACATAATCCACTACCTGGCTGGTTATCCATACCATACATAAGACCACTACCTGTGCTGGGTTATCCAGTACCATACATAATACCACTACCTGTGCTGGTATCCATTACCAGCATAAGACCACTACCTGCTGGTTACCATACCAGTACATAATACCACTACCTGTGGTTATCCATACATACATAAGTCCACTACCTGTGCTGGTTATCTTACCAGTACATAAGTCCACTTGCTGTTACATACCAGCATAATACCTACCTGTGCTGGGTATCCATACCATACTAAGTACACACCTGTCTGGGTTATCCAACCAGTACATAAGTACCATACCTGTGCTGGTTATCCATACCATACATAAGTACCACACCTTGCTGGTTATCATACCAGACATAAGTCCACACTGTGCTGGTATCCAGTACCAGTACATAAGTACCACTACCGTGTTGGTTATCCAGTACCAGTACATAATCCACTACCTGTGCGGTTATCTACCAGACATAGTACCACACCTGTGCTGTACCATACCGAAAAGTACCACTACCTGCGGTTACCGACCATACATAAGAACCCACCTGGCTGGGTATCCAGACCAGACATAAGTACCACACCTGGTGGGTTATCCATACCAACATAAGTACCACTACCTGGCTGGGTATCAGTACCAGTACAAATACCACACCTGGTGGTTAAACAACATAATCCACCGACCATACAAATAAGTACACACTGTGCTGTATCCAACCAGACATAAACCACTACCTGTCTGGATCCAACCAGTACATAATCACTACCTGTGCTGGTTTCCGACCAAATATACCCACGTGCGTTATCCATCATACATAGTCCACTACCTGTTGGGTTATCCATACCAAATAATACCATCCTTGGGTATCCAACATACAATCCCACCTCTACACATAAAACCCTTGGTTATCATACACATAATACCACACGCTGGTCCACCAACAATACACTACCTGTGCTGGGTTATCCAGTACCAGTACATAAGTACCACTACCTTGCTGGGTTATCCAGTACCAGAACATAAGTACCACTACCTGTGCTGGGTTAATCCATTACCAGTACATAAGTACCACTACCTGTCTGGTTAATCCATTACCAGTACATAAGTACCACTACCTGTCTTGGGTTATCCATTACCAGCACATAAGTCCACTACCTGTGCTGGGTTATTCCAGTACAGCACATAATACCACTACCTTGCTGGGTTATCCAGTACCAGTACATAAGTACCACTACCTGATGCTTGGTTATCCAGTACCAGTACATAAGTACCACTACCTGTGTTGGGTTATCCAGTACCAGTACATAAGTGCCACTACCTGGCTGGGTTATCCAGTACCAGTACATAAGTACCACTACCTGTGCTGGGTTATCCATACCAGTACATAAGTACCACTACCTGTGCTGGGTTACACAGTACCAGTACATAAAAACCACTACCTGTGCTGGTTATCCATACCAGTACATAAGTCCACTACAGTGCTGGTTATCCATACCAGTACATAAGTACCACTACCTGTGCTGGGTTATCCAGTACCAGCACATAAGTACCACTACCTGTGTTGGGTTATCCAGTACCAGTACATAAGTGCCACTACCTGTGTGGGTTATCCATTACCAGACATAAGTGCCACTACCTGTGCTGGGTTTATCCATTACCATACATAAGTACCACTACCTGTGCTGGGTTATCCAGTACCAGTACATAAGTACCACTACCTGTGCTGGGTTTACCAGTACCAGTACATAAGTACCACTACCTGTGCTGGGTTATCCAGTACCATACATAAGTACCACACCTGTGCTGGGATTATCCAGTACCAGCACATAAGTACCACTAAACCCGTGGGTGGTTATCCAGTACCAGTACATAAAATAACCACTACCAGTGCTGGGTTATCCGTACCATACATAAGTACACTTACCTGGGGCTGGGTTATCCATATACCAGTACATAAGTCCAACTACCTGTGCTGGTTTATCCAGTACCTTTACCAGCACATAAGTACCACTACCTGTGCTGGGTTATCCTACCAGACATAAGTACCACCTATCCTGTGCTGGGTTATCCATTACCAGTACATAAGTACCACTACCTGTGCTGGGTTATCCATACCAGTACATAAGTGCCACTACCTGTGCTTGGTTATCCATACCAGTACATAAGTACCACTACCTGTGCTGGGTTATCCATTACCAGCACATAAGTACCACTACCGTGCTGGGTTATCCATACCAGTACATAAGTACCACTACCTGTGCTGGGTTATCCAGTACCAGTACATAAGTGCCACTACCTGTGCTGGTTACCATTACCAAGCATAAGTACCACTACCTGTGCTGGTTATCCAGTACCAGTACATAAGTACCACTACCTGTGCTGGGTTATCCAGTCCAGTACATAAGTACCACTACCTGTGCTGGGTATCCAGTACCAGTACATAAGTCCACTACCTGTGCTGGGTTATCCAGTACCAGTACATAAGTGACCACTACCTGTGCTGGGTTATCCAGTACCAGTACATAAGTACCACTACCTGTGCTGGTTATCCATTACCATACATAAGTACCACTACCTGTGCGGGGTTTTCCCCGTACCAGCACATAAGTACCACTACCTGTGCTGGGTTATCCATACCAGAACATAAGTCCACTACCTGTGCTGGGTTATCCAGTACCAGTAAAATAAGTACCACTACCTGTGCTGGGTTATCCATACCAGTACATAAGTACCAACTACCTGTGCTGGGTTATCCAGTACCAGTACATAAGTTTCCACTACCTGTGCTGGGTTATCCAATACCAGTACATAAGTACCACTACCAGTGCTGGGTTTCCAAACCACACATAGGGGCCACTCCCGTGCTGGTTTTATCCATTTCCAGACAAAAGTCCCCTACCTGGCTGGTTAACATACCAGACATAAGGCCATACCTTGCTGGGTAAAAAAACCCAAACCCCAAAATTGACACTACCCTTTTGGTTACCGTACCAGTAAATAAGTACCCTTTCCGTCTGGGTTATCCAGACAAATCCTAAGTACCCTACCTGTGGCTGGTTTTTTCAGTACAACATAAGGACCACACCTGTGCTGGGTTAAACCATTTCAAAACATAAGACCCCTACCTGTGCTGGGTTATCCATACCAACATAAGTACCACTACCTGTGCGGTTATCCAGACCAGTACAAGTCCACTACCCTTTTTGGGTTATCCAGTACCAGTACATAAGCCATACTTGTGCGGGTATCCGACCAAACATAAGTGCCACACCCGTGCTGGGGTATCCAGCCAGTACAAAGACACTACCTGTGTTTGGGTATCCATACCCTACATAATACCACTACCTGTGTTGGGGTTTTCCGTACCCGTACAAAAGTACCACACCCCGTGGAGCTTATCCCAGTACCAGTAATAAGGTACCACTACCTGGCTGGGTTAAACCATACCAGTACATAAGCCCTACCTGACTGGGTTTTTCCAGTACCAGTCATAAGTACCACTACCTGTG
>NW_027264844.1:0-29350 GCF_036320965.1 Panulirus ornatus
TGGGGGGGGGGGAATGGACGTTTATATTAATCTACATGTGAATGAATGTTTATGAGAAGGGTGTGAGGGGTAATGAAATGAAAACGAAGGATAAAAGAAAAATCAGGATAGAAAATAGGGTACACGCCCTTCAAAAATCATAATATTAATTTCTCTGAAAAAAAAAAAATCAAGTGAAAGAAATAACATATGAAAAAATCTTCATTAATTACCCATTACGATTCTGGCCTTTTCTGTTTAGCATATCTCTTGTATACGTTACTAAATATAATGTTAAAATTCCCTGTTTTCGAAAAGTTTTCATTTCTTCTTTTTTTACAACTGTTATATGAGAACTAAAAATATACATATCCTGCTCACCCTACACCGAGCACTCAACATGTATCACTGGTAGTTAAGAGAATTAATTTGCAAAATTGATTACATTTTCTCCGTATTAAATCTAGATTAATTGACTAGATTTGAGAGTTTCACATCGATAAAGCTCCAATGGTAGAAGCAGGAAAATTATATAACTTTTTTTTCGATTTTTAAACTTTAGATAGAGAAATTAAGCTGATATTATCCTCTTCCGAAAGTATGTAAGAAATTTAAATGTTTTCTCTCTCTCTCTCTCTCTCTCTCTCTCTCTCTCTCTCTCTCTCTCTCTCTCTCTCTCTCACCCCCCCCTCTCTCTCTCTTCTCTCTCTCTCCTCTCTCTCTTCTCTCTCTCTCACTCTTCTCTCTCTCTCTCTCTCTCTCTCTCTCTCTCTCTCTCTCTCTCTCTCTCTCTCTCTCTCTCTCTCTCTCTCTCTCTCTCTCTCTCTCACCCCCCCCCCCTCTCTCTCTCTCTCTCTCTCCTCTCTCTCTCTCTCTCTCTCCTCTCTCTCTCTCTCTCTCTCTCTCTCTCTCCCTCTCTCTCTCTCTCTTCTCTCTCTCTCTCTCTCCCTCTCTCTCTCTCTCCACCCACCACTTACATAATTAAACTCACCATTTCCCGGGCCAGTTACTATGGAAATACCTGATGCTACCTTCCAGAGTTTACACATTAAGCCATATTTATGTCCTTTGTTTAGTGCGAGCACCGGGTCGTCATAGCTCGTTTGGTCTGACCCTCTCTGCCTGAATATAGAGAGATGCAGGGGCGCTCGCGATAGATAGATATATAGATAGATAGATACATACATACATATATACATACATACATACATACATACACATATTTATATATATATATATATATTTTATATATATATTTATATTTATATTTATATTTATATATATATATATATATATATATATATATATATATATATATATATATATATATATATATATACATAGGTAGGAAAATAATCCGACAGAGAAATAGATAGCTAGATAGGAAGGTAGATCGATAAGTAGATAGATGGATAGATAGGTACATACATACATACATAATTACTTAGGAATGTAGAACGATAGATAGATAGATAGATAGATGAATAGGCAGGTAAATACGTACACATAGAAAATGACTCAAAATCGGGTTGGTATATTTTGCACTGTATGAAAACAGTATACAATACTTGTCCATGTTTGATGATGTATCCATTATTCTTCTATAACATATGATAGGAAATTTAATATTTGAGAAAGTTTCATATATATATATATATATATATATATATATATATATATATATATATATATATATATATATATTATATATATATATATATATATATATATATATATATATATATATATATATATATATATATATATATATATATGTGCACTTTCGTGTAATAATCACATCATCAGGGGATACATAAGAGAGAAATATAAGAAACAGTTAATATACATTGCATGTTTACCAACTGGCGTCCTAGCAAATGGATTTGTATGTAGCATTTATGGATCTGGAGAAGGCATATGATAGAGTTGATAGAGATGCTCTGTGGAAGGTATTAAGAATATATGGTGTGGGAGGCAAGTTGTTAGAAGCAGTGAAAAGTTTTTATCGAGGATGTAAGGCATGTGTACGTGTAGGAAGAGAGGAAAGTGATTGGTTCTCAGTGAATGTAGGTTTGCGGCAGGGGTGTGTGATGTCTCCATGGTTGTTTAATTTGTTTATGGATGGGGTTGTTAGGGAGGTAAATGCAAGAGTCCTGGAAAGAGGGGCAAGTATGAAGTCTGTTGGGGATGAGAGAGCTTGGGAAGTGAGTCAGTTGTTGTTCGCTGATGATACAGCGCTGGTGGCTGATTCATGTGAGAAACTGCAGAAGCTGGTGACTGAGTTTGGTAAAGTGTGTGGAAGAAGAAAGTTAAGAGTAAATGTGAATAAGAGCAAGGTTATTAGGTACAGTAGGGTTGAGGGTCAAGTCAATTGGGAGGTGAGTTTGAATGGAGAAAAACTGGAGGAAGTGAAGTGTTTTAGATATCTGGGAGTGGATCTGTCAGCGGATGGAACCATGGAAGCGGAAGTGGATCATAGGGTGGGGGAGGGGGCGAAAATTTTGGGAGCCTTGAAAAATGTGTGGAAGTCGAGAACATTATCTCGGAAAGCAAAAATGGGTATGTTTGAAGGAATAGTGGTTCCAACAATGTTGTATGGTTGCGAGGCGTGGGCTATGGATAGAGTTGTGCGCAGGAGGATGGATGTGCTGGAAATGAGATGTTTGAGGACAATGTGTGGTGTGAGGTGGTTTGATCGAGTAAGTAACGTAAGGGTAAGAGAGATGTGTGGAAATAAAAAGAGCGTGGTTGAGAGAGCAGAAGAGGGTGTTTTGAAATGGTTTGGGCACATGGAGAGAATGAGTGAGGAAAGATTGACCAAGAGGATATATGTGTCGGAGGTGGAGGGAACGAGGAGAAGAGGGAGACCAAATTGGAGGTGGAAAGATGGAGTGAAAAAGATTTTGTGTGATCGGGGCCTGAACATGCAGGAGGGTGAAAGGAGGGCAAGGAATAGAGTGAATTGGAGCGATGTGGTATACAGGGTTTGACGTGCTGTCAGTGGATTGAATCAAGGCATGTGAAGCGTCTGGGGTAAACCATGGAAAGCTGTGTAGGTATGTATATTTGCGTGTGTGGACGTGTGTATGTACATGTGTATGGGGGGGGGGGGTTGGGCCATTTCTTTCGTCTGTTTCCTTGCGCTACCTCGCAAACGCGGGAGACAGCGACAAAGTATAAAAAAAAAAAAAAAAAAAAAAAAAAAAAATATATATATATATATATATATATATATATATATATATATATATATATATATATATATTCCTATGAGTCCACGAGGAAAATGAAGCACGATAAGTTCCCAAGTGCACTTTCGTGTAATAATCACATCATCAGGGGAGACACAGGAGAGCAATATAAATCAGTTGATATACATCGAAGAGACGAAGCTAGGACGCCAGTTGGTAAACATGCAATGTATATTAACTGTTTCTTATATTTCTCTCTTATGTATCCCCTGATGATGTGATTATTACACGAAAGTGCACTTGGGTACTTATCGTGTTTCATTTTCCCCGTGGACTCATAGGAATATCTTGATCACACGCAGAATTGTGATCCTTTCCACGCACGTATTCCCTGCGTGTCGTAGAAGGCGACTAAAAGGGGAGGGAGCGGGGGGCTGGAAATCCTCCCCTCTCGTTTTTTTTTAATTTTCCAAAAGAAGGAACAGAGAATTGGGCCAGGTGAGGGTATTCCCTCAAAGGCCCAGTCCTCTGTTCTTAACGCTACCTCGCTAATGCGGGAAATGGCGAATAGTTTGAAAGAAAAAGAAAGAAAAAAAAAAAAAAAATATATATATATATATATATATATATATATATATATATATATATATATATATATATATATATATATATATATATTGGTGTTCTGGAATCACAATTCATGTCAGATTTAATGAATAACACTAGAATGATGTGTATGATAGATCTGAATAATTTACATATGCAGATATTTTGTATACTTTAAGATCGTATGTAAATTCATAGTGCATAGTGTTATATGTGCCCATACCTTTTACCACACGATTTCTCACATATTTCTCATCATTAATTTTTTTTTGTGTATGAACTCTGGGCCTTACAAGGACACGTTGTGAGAATGTTGAATGTTTTAAGAGAGAGAGAGAGAGAGAGAGAGAGAGAGAGAGAGAGAGAGAGAGAGAGAGAGAGAATGTCTCTATCTCTATCTATCTATCTATTTATCTATCTTTCTCAAAGAATTGAATGTTTGTTTTAGAAGGCTCTCTCTCTCTCTCTCTCTCTCTCTCTCTCTCTCTCTCTCTCTCTCTCTCTCTCTCTCTCTCTCTCTCTCTCTCTATCCATCTATCTATCTATCTCTCTATCTTTCTCAAAGAATTGAGTGTTTTAGAAGATTCTCTCTCTCTCTCTCTCTCTCTCTCTCTCTCTCTCTCTCTCTCTCTCTCTCTCTCTCTCTCTCTCTATCTATCTATCTATCTATCTATCTATTTATCTATCTTTCTCAAAGAATTGAATGTTTTAGAAGATTCTCTCTCTCTCTCTCTCTCTCTCTCTCTCTCTCTCTCTCTCTCTCTCTCTCTCTCTATCTATTTATCTATCTTTCTCAAAGAATTGAATGTTTTAGAAGATTCTCTCTCTCTCTCTCTCTCTCTCTCTCTCTCTCTCTCTCTCAGCATCGAGAGCTCGCTCTCAATTGCTCTGGTTCTCCATCATGCTGCCTCTCACCTTCGCTATTCTTAGCGTACCTACCCCCCCCTCCCCTTGCGCTATTGTTAGCGCCTCTTCCTCCAGCTATTGTTAGCGTTGCCTTCTTCTATTTAATGTTTTGTTAATTGTCTTTTTCCCCCATTTATAATTCGCTCTCTTCCTGTCTCCATAATTATTTAACGTCTCCTTTGTATTCGGACATCTATTTCGTATCTATCGTACGTATCTATATTTCGTTATCGCTTACGGAGCGTCTATGCGCAACACAGATAACGCCCTAGGGTTGAATGGCATTAAGTAAATAAGTTAGTTAACGTATAAATGATAACTAAGAACAGAGTTGCATTTGAAGTTTACAGTGATAAATTATGAAACGGTTTAAGGGGTAACACATGGGATTTTCTTTTTAAGGATCTTTGAATATAATCGTCTTAAAAACTCTTTAATTTTAGGTTAAGGATGGTATGATAAGGTTTTTAAGGGCACGATAGATAGCTTTAGATAACCAAGTAAGATATGTGTAATCGGATATGAGAGATTATAATTACTTAGACCTGTGTGTGAAGTAAGAGTATTGTGATTTTAAAGTAATTTGAATAGTATTAACGATTTTAGGGTGAAAGATTGTCCATGGTAATGTAATTCTCAGTCGAGTTTGGCATAATTATGTCATGGTGAGCCTGATTACATTTCCCTTGAGGGAAAGAAAACGAGAGGAGTTATATATAGATATATAATTTGCATTAATCAAAGAGACGTTCTTTACGTTTTCTTCGCCTTCAGCAAGAAATTGGCAATTACAGGCTCCAGGCAGAGGAGCGTCAGGGGTATTAAGTATTAATGACCTGGGCTGATGCTGGGTAATTAATGAAGGGAAAGGCGATCCCCGCCTTTAATGTAGTATGGTAATTGCCCGTTTGGAAGTCCAGCATTACTCCGCTCCTGATTGGAGCGCACACTTCAAATTCCGTGAGACCCATCAAATGAGTCATTATTTTATACATAGTATAATGAATAAATGAATATATATATATATATATATATATATATATATATATATATATATATATATATATATATATATATATATATTCCTATGAGTCCACGGGGAAAATGAAACACGAAAAGTTCCCAAGTGCACTTTCGTGTAATAATCACATCATCAGGGGAGACACAAGAGAGAAATATAACAGTCAGTTGATATACAACGAAGAGACGTAGCTAGGACGCCATTTGGTAAACATGTGATTGTACAAAACACTTTTCGTGTTTCATTTTCCCCCGTGGACTCATAGCAATATCTTGATCACGCGCAAAATTGTGATCCTTTCCAATATATACGTATATATTTCAATGACAGATGAATATATCATGTAAAGATAAGGGTCTATGATACTAATTATTATGATAACGAAACGATACAGTTGAAAGATAACCTGAATTGCATATGTCATCGAACACCATTTGAAACATTATCTGAAACCCAGACCAGTGTTGCCACATCTACCCACCCCCGCTCTGGGCATTAGAAGCCCTAATTGATAATACGATGAGCTACTTGGGAGTGGCAAGGAGGCCTCTTAAGTAAAGACATAATCTCCTGTAAGCTCAGCTTAAGCTCCACCGCTCCAGATGTGGCTAAAGCTTAATCCGCTGGTGCAGTTGTGGGATTGTTTACATCGGGTGATTTGGCAACACCGCCCCGCTTTGTTTTGGTTTACGAGGCTGCCAGCGTACGATAATGTACAGTAATTTGTTTCTAATGGAGATAATGCTTATCTCTCTCTCTCTCTCTCTCTCTCTCTCTCTCTCTCTCTCTCTCTCTCTCTCTCTCTCTCTCTCTCTCTCTCTGTGCTGTGTACGTTCTCGTAATGGTATCAGTTAAACACATGTGTTTCTGACGGTGTACTTTGAGGCGAAGATAAGCTGAATAACTTGTGTCAGTTGGCTTTTTTTATCATTCACGGGGTCCCCTTGGGAAGGATAGATAGGGCTGTGACGATGATAGATAGAGAGATAGATAGATAGATAGAGAGAGAGAGAGAGAGAGAGAGAGAGAGAGAGAGAGAGAGAGAGAGAGAGAGAGAGAGAGAGAGAGAGAGAGTATTAACCATGGTAGAACAGATAGTTAGACGTGGATGGTTGGAAACCGTAGACTTACTATGGTCAGTAGAAACACCTTCGTTTTCCGTGGGACTTTCTTATATCTTAGAACCACACGTTTTCTTTGGAGATATCCGGTCACTATCTATAGATAACTTCTTACACCCCCATACATGGCCAGTCATGCATACACATAGTCAGACACACGGAGCTACGCACACACACACACACACAGCTTTAACAGCCGATAAAGAGAATGTATATATAGTATATATATGGTCATGTGAGTCCATCCATCCATGACGACCCCCCCCCTCCCCCGCCCCCCCATCTCATGACAGACGGGCCCGTGGCAGCGTGACAGCTCGTCACCGTGTGCATGACAGGAGTTGCCTGTCATTATTCACGAACGGGTCTTGTGTGACGGGGGGGCAAGGGGGGGGTGGGGGGTGCGACACGAGAGAGAGAGAGAGAGAGAGAGAGAGAGAGAGAGAGAGAGAGAGACGCAGATTGGTCTGGGTTGGGGTGGTGGGTGGGGGGGTGGTGCTCTTTCATGGAAGACATGAGCTAACTTTATATTTATCTTATTGATATTTCCGGGTCATAATGTATTTCTGGGTCATAATGTATTTCCGGGTCAGAATGTATTCCACCTATAAGGGTTGTGTTACAGAGACGTATGTTTATGTATATATTTCCTGTACCCCAGTATCTCTTTATCTTTCTTTAGCTTTATATATATATATATATATATATATATATATATATATATATATATATATATATATATATATATATATATATATATATTTTTTTTTTTTTTTTTTTTTTTTTTGCCGCTCTCTCCCGCGTTTGCGAGGTAGCGCAAGGAAACAGACGAAGAAATGGCCCAACCCCCCCAATACACATGTATATACATACGTCCACACACGCAAATATACATACCTACACAGCTTTCCATGGTTTACCCCAGACGCTTCACATGCCTTGATTCAATCCACTGACAGCACGTCAACCCCGGTATACCACATCGATCCAATTCACTCTATTCCTTGCCCTCCTTTCACCCTCCTGCATGTTCAGGCCCCGATCACACAAAATCTTTTTCACTCCATCTTTCCACCTCCAATTTGGTCTCCCACTTCTCCTCGTTCCCTCCACCTCCGACACATATATCCTCTTGGTCAATCTTTCCTCACTCATTCTCTCCATGTGCCCAAACCATTTCAAAACACCCTCTTCTACTCTCTCAACCACGCTCTTTTTATTTCCACACATCTCTCTTACCCTTACGTTACTTACTCGATCAAACCACCTCACACCACACATTGTCCTCAAACATCTCATTTCCAGCGCATCCATCCTCCTGCGCACAACTCTATCCATAGCCCACGCCTCGCAACTATACAACATTGTTGGAACCACTATTCCTTCAAACATACCCATTTTTGCTTTCCGAGATAATGTTCTCGACTTCCACACATTCTTCAAGGCTCCCAGAATTTTCGCCCCCTCCCCCACCCTATGATCCACTTCCGCTTCCATGGTTCCATCCGCTGCCAGAATCCACTCCCAGATATCTAAAACACTTCACTTCCTCCAGTTTTTCTCCATTCAAACTCACCTCCCAATTGACTTGACCCTCAACCCTACTGTACCTAATAACCTTGCTCTTATTCACATTTACTCTTAACTTTCTTCTTCACACACTTTACCAAACTCAGTCACCAGCTTCTGCAGTTTCTCACATGAATCAGCCACCAGCGCTGTATCATCAGCGAACAACAATTGACTCACTTCCACATATATATATATATATATATATATATATATATATATATATATATATATATATATAGTATGTGTGTGTGTGTGTGTGTGTGTGTGTGTGTAAGTAACAGGTTGTTTATACTTATCTTCCCCCCAGTGTCGGTTCATAAGGTCGACAATCTCGGTGGTCTGAGTGCTGCTGACAGCGGTCTGTGGCAGGAATACACTGGCTGGCAACTGGAGAAGGTCGGTGGCGGCGGCGGTGGCAGCGGCAGTGGCGGCGGCGGCGGCGGCGGCACCCTGGGCGGCGGCGGGGGCGGCGAGGTCAAGGTGGGTGGGTCAGGACGTGTCTGGGTCCCGTCTTAGACCCGAGACTTGGGACCCCCTTCCCGTTAATGAGGGTCAGAGGTCACTCATGAATGATATACATTTAATCCCCCCTTCTGACCTGACCTGACCTGACCTGACCTCTCTCACAATACAGGTCATGAACACGGCGGGCAGCATGGTGGATTGTGAGCCGCCAGCACCACGGAATCTAGTGACATTTTACCGTGGACCAGAAGGCTCAGATGGGCCTTACGCCACTACCTCACTCCTGGCGCCCCACTCACTCCCTCACCACTCAGTGAGTACTCACAATCCCTCACTCACGGTCACTGGGTGAGTACTCACAATCCCTCACTCACGGTCACTGGGTGAGTACTCACAATCCCTCACTCACGGTCACTGGGTGAGTACTCACAATCCCTCACTCACGGTCACTGGGTGAGTACTCACAATCCCTCACTCACGGTCACTGGGTGAGTACTCACAATCCCTCACTCACGGTCACTGGGTGAGTACTCACAATCCCTCACTCACGGTCACTGGGTGAGCACTCACAATCCCTCACTCACGGTCACTCATACGACCTGGTGGGTATATGTATGTCTTCTCGTCTCTCATGAGTTCTGTGAGTGCTCATGGATACTCACAATATGAGGACGAACATAGAGTTATCATTTCTCATAAATCTTTGTGAGTCCTTATGAGTACTCATAATTACTCATAATTCCTCAATGCTCAAAAATACTCATAATTTAGAATTAAGATCTTTAATCACACTCACTTTTCTTTGACTTATATATATATATATATATATATATATATATATATATATATATATTATCCCTGGGGATAGGGGTGAAAGAATACTTCCCACGCATTCCTCACGTGTCGTAGAAGGCGACTAAAGGGGACGGGAGCGGGTGGCTAGAAACCCTCCTCTCCTTGTATTTTAACTTTCTAAAATGGGAAACAGAAGAAGGAGTCACGCGGGGAGTGCTCATCCTCCTCGAAGGCTCAGACTGGGGTGCCTAAATGTGTGTGGATGTAACCAAGATGTGAAAAAAGGAGAGATAGGTAGTATGTTTGAGGAAGGAACCTGGATGTTTTGGCTCTGAGTGAAACGAAGCTCAAGGGTAAAGGGGAAGAGTGGTTTGGGAATGTCTTGGGAGTAAAGTCAGGGGTTAGTGAGAGGACAAGAGTAAGGGAAGGAGTAGCACTACTCCTGAATCAGGAGTTGTGGGAGTATGTGATAGAGTGTAAGAAAGTAAATTCTAGATTAATATGGGTAAAACTGAAAGTTGATGGAGAGAGATGGGTGATTATTGGTGCATATGCACCTGGGCATGAGAAGAAAGATCATGAGAGGCAAGTGTTTTGGGAGCAGCTGAATGAGTGTGTTAGTGGTTTTGATGCACGAGACCGGGTTATAGTCATGGATGATTTGAATGCAAAGGTGAGTAATGTGGCAATTGAGGGAATAATTGGTATACATAGGGTGTTTAGTGTTGTAAATGGAAATGGGGAAGAGCTTGTAGATTTGTGTGCTGAAAAAGGACTGGTGATTGGGAATACCTGGTTTAAAAAGAGAGATATACATAAGTATACGTATGTAAGTAGGACAGATGGCCAGAGAGCGTTATTGGATTACGTGTTAATTGATAGGCGCACGAAAGAGAGACTTTTGGATGTAAATGTGCTGAGACGGTGCAACTGGAGGGATGTCTGATCATTATCTTGTGGAGGCGAAGGTGAAGATTTGTAAAGGTATTCAGAAAAGAAGAAAGAATGTTGGGGTGAAGAGAGTGGTGAGAGTAAGTGAGCTTGAGGAGACCTGTGTGAGGAAGTACCAGGAAAGACTGGGTACAGAATGGAAAAAGGTCAGAACAAAGGAGGAAAGGGGAGTGGGGGAGGAATGGCATGTATTTAGGGAAGCAGTGATGGCTTACGGAAAAGATGCTTGTGGCATGAGAAGCGTGGGAGGTGGACAGATTAGAAAGGGTAGTGAGTGGTGGAAAGAAGAAGTAAAATTATTAGTGAAAGAGAATAGAGGCATTTGGACGATTTTTGCAGGGAAATAATGCAAATGAGTGGGAGATGTATAAAAGAAAGAGGCAGGAGGTCAAAAGGAAGGTGCAAGAGGTGAAAAAGAGGGCAAATGAAAGTTGGGGTGAGAGAGTATCATTAAATTTTAGGGAGAATAAAAAGATGTTTTGGAAGGAGGTAAATAATGTGCATAAGACAAGGGAACAAATGGGAACTTCAGTGAAGGTGGCTAATGGGGAGGTGATAACAAGTAGTGGTGATGTGAGAAGGAGATGGAGTGAGTATTTTGAAGGTTTGTTAAATGTGTTTGATGATAGAGTGGCAGATATAGGGTGTTTTGGTCGAGGTGGTGTGCAGAGTGAGAGGGTTAGGGAAAATGATTTGGTAAACAGAGAAGAGGTAGTAAAAGCTTTGCGGAAGATGAAAGCCGGTAAGGCAGCAGGTTTGGATGGTATTGCAATGGAATCTATTAAAAAAGGGGGTGACTGTATTGTTGACTGGTTGGTAAGGTTATTTAATGTATGTATGATTCATGGTGAGGTGCCTGAGGATTGGCGGAATGCGTGCATAGTGCCATTGTACAAAGGCAAAGGGGATAAGAGTGAGTGCTCAAATTACAGAGGTATAAGTTTGTTGAGTATTCCTGGTAAATTATATGGGAGGGTATTGATTGAGAGGGTGAAGGCATGTACAGAGCATCAGATTGGGGAAGAGCAGTGTGGTTTCAGAAATGGTAGGTGTGTGGATCAGGTGTTTACTTTGAAGAATGTATGTGAGAAATGCTTAGAAAAACAAATGGATTTGTATGTACCATTTATGGATCTGGAGAAGGCATATGATAGAGGTGATAGAGATGCTCTGTGGAAGGTATTAAGAATATATGGTGTGGGAGGCAAGTTAGAAGCAGTGAAAAGTTTTTATCGAGGATGTAAGGCATGTGTACGTGTAGGAAGAGAGGAAAGTAATTGGTTCTCAGTGAATGTAGTTTTGCGGCAGGGGTGTGTGATGTCTCCATGGTTGTTTGATTTGTTTATGGATGGGGTTGTTAGGGAGGTGAATGCAAGAGTTTTGGAAAGAGGGGCAAGCATGCAGTCTGTTGTGGATTAGAGAGCTTGGGAAGTGAGTCAGTTGTTGTTCGCTGATGATACAGCGCTGGTGCCTGATTCTTGTGACAAACTGCAGAAGCTGGTGACTGAGTTTGGTAAAGTGTGTGAAAGAAGAAAGTTGAGAGTAAATGTGAATAAGAGCAAGGTTATTAGGTACAGTAGGGTTGAGGGTCAAGTCTATTGGGAGGTAAGTTTGAATGGAGAAAAACTGGAGGAAGTGAAGTGTTTTAGATATCTGGGAGTGGATCTGGCAGCGGATGGAACCATGGAAGCGGAAGTGAATCATAGGGTGGGGGAGGGGGCGAAAATTCTGGGAGCCTTGAAGAAAGTGTGGAAGTCGAGAACATTATCTCGAAAAGCAAAAATGGGTATGTTTGAAGGAATAGTGGTTCCAACAATGTTGTATGGTTGCGAGGCGTGGGCTATGGATAGAGTTGTGCGGAGGAGAGTGGATGTGCTGGAAATGAGATGTTTGAGGACAATGTGTGGTGTGAGGTGGTTTATCGAGTAAGTAATAATAGGGCAAGAGAGATGTGTGGTAATAAAAAAGAGTGTGGTTGAGAGAGCAGAAGAGTGTGTTTTGAAATGGTTTGGTCATATGGAGAGAATGAGTGAGGAAAGATTGACCAAGAGGATATATGTGTCTGAGATGGAGGGAACGAGGAGAAGTGGGAGACCTAATTGGAGGTGGAAAGATGGAGTGAAAAAGATTTTAAGTGATCGGGGCCTGAACATACAGGAGGGTGAAAGGCGTGCAAGGAATAGTGTGTATTGGAACGATGTGGTATAACGGGGTCGACGTGCTGTCAATAGATTGAACCAGGGCATTTGAAGCGTCTGGGGTAAACCATGGAAAGTTCTTTGGGGCCTGGATGTGGAAAGGGAGCTGTGGTTTCGGGGCATTATTGCATGACAGCTAGAGACTGAGTGTGAACGAATGGGGCCTTTGTTGTCTTTTCCTAGCGCTACCTCGCACACATGAGGGGGGGAGGGGGTTGTTATTACATGTGTGGCGAGGTGGTGATGGTAATAAATAAAGGCAGACAGTATGAATTATGTACATGTGTATATATGTATATGTCTGTGTGTGTATATATATGTATACATTGAAATGTATAGGTATGTATATTTGCGTGTGTGGAACGTGTATGTGTATACATGTGTATGGGGGTGGGTTGGGCCATTCTTTCGTCTGTTTCCTTGCGCTACCTCGCAATCCGTCTGTAATGCCGTGCATTAATCCATCTGTAATCCCGCGCATTAATCGCCTGTCTTTATTAATCACCCATTACTCCATATTTAAGGGATGTAAGTCCTTTAGATATTAATGTATCTGTATTATCTACTCTCATGTCAATCCTTATACAAACTTACAAATTAATCTCCCTACAAACTCCGCCAATTTCAATGAAGTGATCGCAAATTAATCCCTCATCTAAATCCCTAGGATTAGATCCTCCTGAAACCACATTCTCTATATTATTTCCCCTTGTGATTCACGTATAATCCCTTATCGTTAATCCCCATCATTTATATCCACCATAAATCCTCAGTTAATCCACCACCATTGAATCCATTCCATTAGTCTTACCCCATTAATCCAATTATAAATCCCTAAGATTAATCCCTGCATGAATCCCCATCACACATTCTCTACATAAATCCCCGTTCATAAATCTACCCCAGAAATCCCGACATAAAAAATTCCCTGATAAACATTGATAGATTAAACCACAAATCCTCACAGTAAATCCCTAGCTGTACATCCCATACAAGAAATCCCGACATAAATCCCCATAATAAATCCCTACCATAAATCCCCCACAATAAATCCCCCATAGTTAAACCCACCATAAACCCCCATAGTTTAATCCCCCACCCTAAATTCCCCGTTAATCCCCGCCATATTAATCCCCGCCATATTAATCCCTCATTATTAATCCCACATTATTAATCCCTCATTATTAATCCCACATTATTAATCCCACATTATTAATCCCACATTATTAATCCCACATTATTAATCCCTCATTATTAATCCCTCATTATTAATCCCTCATTATTAATCCCTCATTATTAATCCCACATTATTAATCCCTCATTATTAATCCCACATTATTAATCCCTCATTATTAATCCCTCATTATTAATCCCACATTATTAATCCCTCATTATTAATCCCCGCCATATTAATCCCACATTATTAATCCCCCTCGGCAGCTAAAATCCCACCAGGAGGAGCACCGCAGCACCGGTGAGGGAGGCGGTGAGAAGCACAGCCTTGGTCACGCGAAGACTTCCACTGAGAGAAACTTCTACACAGGTGAGAGAAAGAGAGAGAGAGAGAGAGAGAGAGAGAGAGAGAGAGAGAGAGAGGAGGGGAGAGAGGGAGGGAGGAAGAGAGAGAGAGAGAGAGAGAGAGAGAGAGAGAGAGAGAGAGAGAGAGAGAGAGAGAGAGACAGAGAGGAGGGGAGAGGGAGGGAGGAAGAGAGAGAGAGAGAGAGAGAGAGAGAGAGAGAGAGAGAGAGAGAGAGAGAGAGAGAGAGAGAGAGAGAGAGAAGGGAGAGAGAGAGAGAGACAGAGAGGAGGGGAGAGGGAGAGAGAGAGAGAAGGGAGAGAGAAAAAGAAGGAGAGAGAGAGAGAGAGAGAGAGAGAGAGAGAGTGTAAATTCTGACAGATGTATGATATCAATTCATATTTCTGTTGTCACATATATATTTTTCTTCTTATCACATTATCTCTATGTACACTTAACACTCCTTGATGGCTCCCACCCCCTCCGCCGTTTTCTGTAAACCCCTCAATAGCATCCCGGTTTCTATACTTAAGGTGTTCTATTCTGTTTTTCATTTGATTCGTATTTCTCTCTCTCTCTCTCTCTCTCTCTCTCTCTCTCTCTCTCTCTCTCTCTCTCTCTTGCAATTGTATTTAGTGTTGGATCAACCAACTTTATGTTTTCTATCCATATTTTTAAATGCGTTTTCTATATAATTAGAGCAGTTTTCCTTTTTCTGTTTCATCTGTCTATATAATGACATATATTTTCTAATGTGAGCAATAGATGTCATTTTAGTCATTCTCTCAAATGTGAATAATTCATCGTTTTCTAAAAAAAAAAAAAAATGATATTCCCACTTTCTTTTAGCGACCACAATTACCGTTTTCTTATGAAAGCATTCACTTTCTCTTAACTTTCTCAGTGCACATTATTCCCCGTTTTCTATCACTTCAAACCACTTGCTTAATTCTGTGACTTGAAACTACCTATCGTTTTCTGTTGATGCAAACTTCCCACTGTTTTCTAATATTGCAAGCCCCCCCTTACCTTTTTCTGTGAATGCAAAACTACCTCCCGTTTTCTCTTAAACTACAGTTTTCTGTGAATGCAAACGACCTCCCATTTTCTCTCACGAGGTCTTCCCACCGTTTTCTAATAATGCAAGCCACTCACATTTTTTTTTTCTGAGAGTTCTACCCGATGACCATTTTCTGTGAATGCAAAAGCAGCTACCGCTTTCTTTGGTGATGACCACATCTCGTTTTCTTTCCTCCCCCTTCCCGCCCAGATGGGACAAATACACTTCGTCGTCTGAAGGGGGCGCGACCCATGCTCTCGGCCCCCCCTCTCCCATGCCTCCCTCCCCCAGGGGTAAGTCTGACCCATTATTACCCTATTTTCGTACCTTATTGAATTATTTCATCTTATTATATTATGATACCTTATTACACTGTTATATTATTGAATTATTTTATTACATTATTTCATCTTATTACATTATGATGCCTTATTACACTGTTATATTATTGAATTATCTTATTACATTATTTTATCTTATTACATTATGATACCTTATTACACTGTTATATTATTGAATTATTTTATTACATTATTTTATCTTATTACATTATGATACCTTATTACACTGTTATATTATTGAATTATTTTATTACATTATTTCATCTTATTATATTATGATACCTTATTACACTGTTATATTATTGAATTATCTTATTACATTATTTTATCTTATTACAATATGATACCTTATTACACTGTTATATTATTGAATTATCTTATTACATTATTTTATCTTATTACATTATGATACCTTATTACACTGTTATATCTTACTGAATTATAATATAATAGATTATTTCGTATCTTATTACATTATTTCTATAATAGATTATTTCGTATCTTATTACATTATTTCATATTATTACATTATGATACCTTATTTCAGTTATATCTTATTGAATTGTTACATTATTTTATCTTACTACATTGTATTACCTTATTACACTTACATCTTACTGAATTATCATATTACATTATTTCATCGTATTACATTATAATACCTTATTACACTGTTATATCTTATTGAATTATCATATTACATTATTTCACCTTATTATTATACCTTATTACACTGCTATATTTAATTGAATTATCATATTACATTATTTTACCTTATTATTATACCCTATTACACTGATATATCTCATTGAATTATCATATTACATTATTACACTATTAAATCTTATTGAATTATCTTATTACATTATTATACATCATTACTCTGCTGTATCTTATTGAATTATCATATCGCATTATATTATTTTATCTTTTTTCATTATTATGCCTTATTACAGTGTTATATCTTATTGAATTGTCATATTTTATTACATTATTTTATCTTTTTACATTATCATACCTTAATATACTGTTATATCTTACTGAATTATCATATTACATTATCATATTGTATTATCATATTTTATTACATTATCATATTGTATTATCATATTTTATTACATTATCATATTTTATTACATTATCATATTGTATTATCATATTTTATTACATTATCATATTGTATTATCATGTCTTATTACATTATTATATTGAAATATATCTTATTACATTATCATATTGAATTATCACATTACCTTATGATATTGAATTATTATATTACATCATATTGAATTATCATATTATATTACATTGTTATATTGAATTATCATATCTTACTTCATTATCATTGAATTATCATATCTTCTTACATTATCATATTCAATTATCGCGTCTTATTACATTATCATATCGAATTATCTTATTACATTATCATGATAAATTATCATATCATTACATTATCATATTGATTGTCATATTACATTATTATATTGAATTATCTTATTACATTATTATATTGAATTATCATATCTTATTACGTTATCATATTGAATTATCATATTACGTTATCATATTGAATTATCATATTACATTATTATATTGAATTATCATATTACATTATCATATTGAATTATCATATTACATTATTATATTGAATTATCATATTACATTATCATATTGAATTATCATGTTTTATTACATGATCATATATTATTGAATTATCATATCTTATTGAATTATCATATCTTATTGAATTATTATATCTTATTGAATTATCATATATTATTGAATTATCATATCTTATTGAATTATTATATCTTATTGAATTATCATATCTTATTGAATTATCATATCTTATTGAATTATTATATCTTATTGAATTATCATATCTTATTGATATTATTGTTATTACATTATTACATCTTATTGAATTACCATATCTTATTACATTATTATATCTTATCTTATTATCATACCATATTGTTAAATCTTATTTCATCACTATATGTTATCTTATTACCATACCATATTGTTATATCTTAATACATTATAATACATTATCCTGTATCTCTCTCTCTCTCTCTCTCTCTCTCTCTCTCTCTCTCTCTCTCTCTCTCTCTCTCTCTCTCTCTCTCTCTCTCTCTCTGCCACGCCAGCTGCCGGACGGGCGGACCCACACGCCCTGCTACTGCGCGGGGCGCCACATCCCCCGCGCCATGGGCGAGTCAGGGTACTCGGAGGCCCACTACACGCCCACGCTCTCCGCGCGGCACGCCTGCTACCACGCCCGCCCGGAGCACCACGCCCACGCCGTCTGCCCCTCCCACGTGTACGCCTCTGCCTCGCCTCTCCCGCCCTACCCGGACAGTGTGGCCTCCAGGTCAGTACGTGACCTGCTCCCACGTGAGACCTGCTGACCTGTGGTAGACGGGTGACCTGTGGTGACCTGTGTTAACCTGGTGACCTGTGTTAGACTGGTGACCTGTGTTAGACTGGTGACCTGTGGTAACCTGCTGACCTGTGGTGACCTGTGGTAGACGGGTGACCTGCGTTGACCTGTGTTAGACGGGTGACCTGTGTTAGACTGGTGACCTGTGGTAACCTGGTGACCTGTGATGACCTGGTGACCTGTGGTAACCTGGTGACCTGTGTTAGACTGGTGACCTGTGTTAACCTGGTGACCTGTGTTAGACTGGTGACCTGTGGTAACCTGGTGACCTGTGATGACCTGGTGACCTGTGATGACTTGGTGACCTGTGTTAGACTGGTGACCTGTGGTAACTTGGTGACCTGGTGACCTGTGTTAGACGGGTGACCTGTGGTGACGTGGTGACCTGTGTTAGACGGGTGATCTGGTGACCTGTGGTAACCTGGTGACCTGTGTTAGACGGGTGACCTGTGGTGACCTGTGTTAGACGGATGACCTGTGGTGACCTGTGTTAGACGGGTGACCTGTGGTAACCTGGTGACCTGTGTTAGACTGGTGACTTGTGGTGATCAGGTGACCTGTGTTAGACGGGTGACCTGTGGTAACCTGGTGACCTGTGGTAACTTGGTGACCTGTGTTAGACGGGTGACCTGTGGTAGCCTGGTGACCTGTGGTAACCTGGTGACCTGTGTTAGACTGGTGACCTGTGGTAACTTGGTGACCTGTGGTGACCTGGTGACCTGTGTTAGACGGGTGACCTGTGGTAACCTGGTGACCTGTGTTAGACGGGTGACCTGTGGTAACCTGGTGACCTGTGTTAGACGGGTGACCTGTGGTAACCTGGTGACCTGTGTTAGACTGGTGACCTGTGTTAGACGGGTGACCTGAGGTGACCTGGTGACCTGTGTTAGACGGGTGACCTGTGTTAGACTGGTGACCTTTGGTAACCTGGTGACCTGTGTTAGACGTGGACCTGTGTTAGACGGGTGACCTGTGTTAGACGGATGACCTGTGGTAACTTGGTGACCTGTGTTAGACGGGTGACCTGTGGTAACCTGGTGACCTGTGTTAGACAGGTGACCTTTGGTAACCTGGTGACCTGTGTTAGACGTGGACCTGTGTTAAACGGGTGACCTGTGTTAGACGGGTGACCTGTGGTAACTTGGTGACCTGTGTTAGACGGGTGACCTGTGGTAACCTGGTGACCTGTGTTAGACGGGTGACCTGTGTTAGACTGGTGACCTGTGGTAACCTGGTGACCTGTGTTAGACGTGGACCTGTGTTAGACTGGTGACCTGTGGTAACCTGGTGACCTGTGCTAGACGGGTGACCTGTGGTAACCTGGTGACCTGTGTTAGACTGGTGACCTGTGATAACCTGGTGACCTGCCATGTTGAACTTGATGACCTCCCATGTTAAACATGGTGACCCTCCATGTTAAACCAGGTGACTCCTATGTTAACATGATGCCTCCTGTGTTAAACATGGTGACCCCCATGTTAAACTTGGTGACTCATATGTTAACATAATGACTCCTGTGTTAAACATGCTGACCCCCATGTTAAACTTGGTGACTCATATGTTAACATAATGCCTCCTATGTTAAACTTGGTGACTCCTGTGTTAATGGCTGCCATGTTAATTCTTTCTCTTTTTCAATGCATAACTATTATTAAGATAGATATCCTTAATTATATGTGTATCATATATTGCATATTTGGAATATAAGTGTGATATACTGTGGATAATATACCTACTCTGATATACCCAGCGTCATATATGCCATATATCAACATACAACTCTCTAACCTAACCTAATCTAACATTCTCATTAGCTAACAGAGCTGTACTAGTATTTCTCTTAAGTACGAGAAGTGAGAAAGTGAGCTAGCTCACTTTCTCAGGTCCTCTGTGGTCGTCTTGCTCACTTTCTGGGCCAGCTAACTGATCATTCTAACACTGTGTCTTCTAACAGGTCATTCTAACACTGTGTCTTCTAACTGATCATTCTAACACTGTGTCTTCTAACAGGTCATTCTAACACTGTGTCTTCTAACTGATCATTCTAACACTGTGTCTTCTAACACTATTCTAACACTGTGTCTTCTAACACTGTGTCTTCTAACTGATCATTCTAACACTGTGTCTTCTAACTGATCATTCTAACACTGTGTCTTCTAACTGATCATTCTAACACCGTGTCTTCTAACACCATTCTAACACTGTGTCTTCTAACACCATTCTAACACTGTGTCTTCTAACACCATTCTAACACTGTCTTCTAACACCATTCTAACACTGTGTCTTCTAACTGATCATTCTAACACCGTGTCTTCTAACACCATTCTAACACCGTGTCTTCTAACCAATTCCGTCCATTTCTAACACTATCTATACGACCCAGTTAGGTTTTAGAATGTGTCGTGCTAGTATTTCTAAGAGCTTTGCCCTTCGTCTGTCTAATTCTAAGGATAGATGTTTCTAGCCAGGGTATAGATAATCCTTCTATGCTCTCTATCTGTTAGTCAAAAGATAGATCTATCTATAAGGAATTGCCTTGTTGTGTTCGTTCAGTCTAACTTAATTAGGTATTTCTAACTTACCCTACTGCCCTCCGTCCTTAGAAAAAGTTAGATTTGCACCCTAACTTTGAGAGGGAAGGGCTATTCTAACTCGCTCCCTGAATCTAAGAGCAGGGAGCTGTAAATTAAGTGTTTACATTTCCTCCCTGAATCCAAGAATAGATCATTGTAAATTAGTGTTTACATTTCCTCCCTAAATTCAAGAATAGACCATTGTAAATCAAGTGTTTACATTCACTCCCTGAATCCAATAATAGACCATTGTAAATCAGTGTTTACATTTACTCCCTGAAACCAAGAATAGGCCATTGTAAATCAAGTGTTTACATTCACTCCCTGAATCCAATAATAGACCATTGTAAATCAAGTGTTTACATTCACTCCCTGAATCCAAGAATATAGACTTTGCAATACACTGAGAACCCTTTCCTCCCTTTATACACGCCATGTTCTCCCTTAATATTTCCTAATCTCGGTCCACTTCCTTTTAGGTAGATAGTCCATTTCCTCCCTAGCCATCTCCTCCCTAGCCATCTCCTCCCTAGCCATCTCCTCCCTAGCTATCTCCTCCCTAGCCATCTCCTCCCTAGCTATCTCCTCCCTAGCTATCTCCTCCCTAGCCATCTCCTCCCTAGCTATCTCCTCCCTAGCCATCTCCTCCCTAGCTATCTCTCCCTACCTATCTCTCCCTAGCTATCTCTCCCTGCCTGCAGTACATGTCGTAAAAGGGAGACAATATAGTCCCCATGTCTCCTACTCTTCTCTCTTCCTCCTCCACGCGCCCCTCCCTCTTTTTCTCCCCCCTTCTCCCCCCACCAGTGAGAGGGATGGGAGAGGGAGGTCTAAAGGAAGGGAGGAAGAGAGAGACTCGTCTCCCTGATAATGTCTCTCTGTGTCTCTTCTGTCTCCACCAGCAGACCGTCTCTGCCTTCCCCGGGCACGTCACACCACCGTCTGTGTCGCAACTCGGCCATCTACGAGTCGGCTTCTCTGCAGTACGCCCCTGCTGGCTACTACCTCCCCTCCTCCATGGCCTCCTCCTTCACCTCTACGACCTCCGACGCCCCCTCCGGTGAGTGGGAAACGTGGCCTCACGTCCGGGGTGGTGGTGTTGTGTCGTAGAAGGCGACTAAAAGGGGAGGGAGCGGGGGGGGGGGGGCTGGAAATCCTCACCTCTCGATTGTTGTTTTTTTTTTATTTTCCAAAAGAAGGAACAGAGAAGGGGGCCAGGTGAGGATATTCCCTCAAAGGCCCAGTCCTCTGTTCTTAACGCTACCTCGCTATCGCGGGAAATGGCGAATAGTATGAGATATATATATATATATATATATATATATATATATATATATATATATATATATATATATATATATATATATATATATATATGTGTGTGTGTGTGTGTGTGTGTGTGTGTGTGTGTGTGTGTGTGTGTGTGTGTGTATTTATTCTCCTGGGTGCATCTATAAAGTGCCTTGTGGAAACTGTGATAAATTTTATGTTGGTCAGACTGGTAAGGATCTTTCTATTAGACTTAAGCAACATAAATATAGTATAAGAACGGGACAAGAATCAAATGCCTTGTTTAATCACGTTAAAAACTATGATCATTGTATTAACTGGAGTAACGCCATCTCAGTTATTAACTCTAACTCTATTACCAAGAGAAACATCATTGAATCTTCTATTATTAAATACACAAAGAATTATAATCTTAATGTTAGTGATGGTCTATATAAATTGGATAACTTTATTGTTGATAAAATTCTGTAAACAATTCCCCTTCTTGTCTACATAACAAGTTTATGATACACTCGTTATCTGTCTTGCACAATCACATGTTTACCAAATGGCGTCCTAGCTTCGTCTCTTCGTTGTATATCAACTGACTGTTATATTTCTCTCTTGTGTCTCCCCTGATCATGTGATTATGACACGAAAGTGCACTTGGGAACATCGTGTTTCATTTTCCCCAGTGGACTCGTAGGAATATATATATATATGTATATGACCTCATGACCTCATTTGACCAAGAGTTTGACCTTTCCCATCGCAGGTGTGTCCACGACCTCGGGGATGGAGAAGGTGGTGGAGAGAGGAGTCCAAAGTTCCCTCCCGTCGCTCACGTACGAGGCACTGAAGGCACTGGGCGAGGATATCGAAGCCTTCAGGCAAATGCACCAACTCTCCGGTGAGCCCTGGCAACGGGTGGAGGCAGCTGATTGGTCAGGGGTGTCGGGGGAGGGAGGCAGTTGATTGGTCAGTGGATGGAGGGAGAGAGAGAGGCAGTTGATTGGTCAGTGGTGTTGGGGAGGGAGGCAGTTGATTGGTCAGTGGATGGAGGGAGAGAGAGAGGCAGTTGATTGGTCAGTGGTGTTGGGGAGAGAGAGGCAGTTGATTGGTCAGTGGTGTGGGGGAGAGAGAGGCAGTTGATTGGTCAGTGGTGTCGGGGAGGGAGAGGCAGTTGATTGGTCAGTGGATGTAGGGAAAGGCTTGTGCGGATTGGTCGACTGGTGGAGAGGGAGAGAGAGAGAGAGAGAGAGAGAGAGAGAGAGAGAGAGAGAGAGAGAGAGAGAGAGAGAGAGAGAGAGAGGCATGGGATTGGTAATTGAGAATGGAAGCATATGATTGGCAATTGGAGAGGAAGGTGGGGTTGGTGATTGGTAGGCAAGGAATGGGAGAGGCATCTGATTGGGAGACTGGAGCGAGAGGAACCAATCTTTCTGGGGAATAGATCGTAAGATTAGGAATGTGATTGGGTTGTCGATCGGTGGGGTAATGATGCACATGAGGGAGATGATTGGTGATTGGATATTGACCAAGGATTGTCCTGATTGGAACGGAAAGCTTGATTGGTAAGGAAGAGCATGGAAATGGGATAGATAGATATGAAAAGAGAATATATATATATATATATATATATATATATATATATATATATATATATATATATATATATATATATATATATATATATATCCCTGGGGATAGGGGAGAAAGAATACTTGCCACGTATTCCCTGCGTGTCGTAGAAGGCGACTAAAAAGGGAGGGAGCGGGGGGCTGGAAATCCTCCCCTCTCGTTTTTTTTTTTTTTTCCAAAAGAAAGAACAGAGAAGGGGGCCAGGTGAGGATATTTCCTCAAAGGCTCAGTCCTCTGTTCTTAACGCTACCTCGCTAACGCGGGAAATGGCGAATAGTGTGAAAGAAAAGAAAATATATATATATATATATATATATATATATATATATATATATATATATATATATAGAGAGAGAGAGAGAGAGAGAGAGAGAGAGAGAGAGAGAGAGAGAGAGATAGATAGATAGATAGATAGATCAATAGATAGATATGAAAAAAGAATATATATATATATATATATATATATATATATATATATAGAGAGAGAGAGAGAGAGAGAGAGAGAGAGAGAGAGAGAGAGAGAGAGAGATGAAAAAAGAATATATATATATATATATATATATATAGAGAGAGAGAGAGAGAGAGAGAGAGAGAGAGAGAGAGAGAGAGAGAGAGAGAGAGAGAGAGATATGAAAAAATATATATATACATATAGATAGAAAGAAAAGTATAGATAGATAGATAGAGACATATTAAAAAGAATATATATATAGATAGATAGATAGATAGACAGATAGATAGATGGATAGATAGATTGATATGACTCTCTTTCCCCCAGAGGAGGAGAGTATGAAAGTTGGGGTCAAGACCTCGACCTGTGGTAGCCAGGTCATGACCTCTGAGCGGGGGGTCGCCGCCCTGGCCCAGGCCCCCCCAACCTTCGAGGCCCCCGCCCCCCCGCCCACACCGCCGTCCAGTGCCGCCCAGCCGCCCGCCACCCACACCGCCCACTTGCCCAACGGGCCCCATGCCGGGACCCTTGCCCCGGGGGGGTCTCTGCCGCCCTTGGAGGTGGGCGTGGCGCCCCTGGAGGAGGCCGAGAGCGACTGCCTGGAGGAGGAGGAAGGGGAGGAGGAAGGGGGTGATGGGGTGTGTTCGGCGTGTTCGTGTTCGTGTTCGGAGGCCGAGTCGTCTGTGTACGCAGAAACTGAGTTTACTGAGGAGGTACGAGCCAGCCTGCAGGAGGCTGATGGGGTAAGTGCCCATCACCAGTGAGGGGAGGGGCTCATCATCAACACCAGGGGTGAAGGGGTCCATCACCAGTGAGGGGAGGGGCTCATCATCACCACCAGGGGTGAAGTGGTCCATCACTAGAGGGTAGGTGCACATCACTATGGGGGAGGGGCTCATCATCAACACCAGGGGTGAAGGGGTCCATCACCAGTGAGGGGAGGGGCTCATCATCACCACCAGGGGTGAAGTGGTCCATCACTAGAGGGTAGGTGCACATCACTATGGGGGAGGGGCTCATCATCACTAGGGTGAAGGGGCCCATCACTAGGAGGTAGGTGCCCATCACCAGGGTGAAGGGGTCCATCACTAGAGGGTAGGTGCCCATCACTATGGGGGAGGGGCTCATCACCAGGGTGAAGGGGCCCAGTGCCCATCACTAGGGGGAGAGAGAGTGACCCATCACAAAGGGGTAGGTGCCTGTCATTAAGGGGAAGGGGCCCAGTGCCCATCACTAGGGGGAGTGACCCATCACCAGGGTGAAGGGGCCCAGTGCCCATCACTAGGGGGGAGTAGAGTGACCCATCACAAGGGGGTAGGTGCCCGTCATTAAGGGGAAGGGGCCCATCACACACTCTCTCTCTCTCTCTCTCTCTCTCTCTCTCTCTCTCTCTCTCTCTCTCTCTCTCTCTCTCTCTCTCTCTCTGTTTCAGACCTACTCTCCCCCTTTCTTGGCATATGTTGTCTCATGCCCTCTCTGAGACGCGTAGTTATGACCACAGTTGTGTCCAGGACCACCTCAGTCTGTCCATGGCTTGTAAATTATACATTTGGACCTCATCGTTCAGCTGTATAGTACCTTATTTGGCCCTCATCGTTCAGCTGTATTGTACCTTATTTGGCCCTCATCGTTCAGCTGTATAGTACCTTATTTGGCCCTCATTGTTCAGCTGTATAGCACCTTATTTGGCCCTTATTGTTCAGCTGTATAGTACCTTATTTGGCCCTCATCGTTTAGTGTATAGTACCTTATTTGGCCCTCATCGTTCCGCTGTATAGTACCTTATTTGACCCTCATCGTTCAGCTGTGTAGTATCTTATTTGACCCTCATCGTTCAGCTGTATAGTACCTTGTTTGGCCCTCATCGTTCAGCTGTGTAGTATCTTATTTGGCCCTCATCATTCAGCTGTATAGTACCTTAGTTGGCCCTCATCGTTCAGCTGTGTAGTACCTTATTTGGCCCTCATCGTTCAGCTGTATAGTACCTTATTTGGCCCTCATCGTTCAGCTGTATAGTACCTTATTTGGCCATTATTCATCATCTATTCATTTTAGACTCTCGTATGACTCCATAAACTCTCATTCATCTTTCCTCCCTCTGTCTTATTATAGATATTCATTTGACTCTTGTATATATCCTCTCATATGACTGAAATTTCTTATATCTTTTTAAAGGACCATATATACAGTGAGAGCCTGTATGGTCTTAGCAAGGACCATATATACTGTGAGAGCCTGTATGGTCTAAGCAAGGACCATATATACTGTGAGAGCCTGTATGGTCTTAGCAAGGACTATATATACAGTGAGAGCCTGTATGGTCTTAGCAAGGACCATATATACTGTGAGAGCCTGTATAGTCTTAGCAAGGACCATATATACAGTGAGAGCCTGTATGGTCTTAGCAAGGACCATATATACAGTGAGAGCCTGTATGGTCTTAGCAAGGACCATATATACAGTGAGAGCCTGTATGGTCTTAGCAAGGACCATATATACAGTGAGAACCTGTATGGTCTTAGCAAGGACCATATATACAGTGAGAGCCTGTATGGTCTTAGCAAGGACCATGTATACAGTGAGAGCCTGTATGGTCTTAGCAAGGACCATATATACAGTGAGAGCCTGTATGGTCTTAGCAAGGACCATATATACTGTGAGAGCCTGTATGGTCTTAGCAAGGACCATATATACAGTGAGAGCCTGTATGGTCTTAGCAAGGACCATATATACAGTGAGAGCCTGTATGGTCTTAGCAAGGACCATATATACAGTGAGAGCCTGTATGGTCTTCGCAAGGACCATATATACAGTGAGAGCCTGTATGGTCTTAGCAAGGACCATATATACAGTGAGAGCCTGTATGGTCTTAGCAAGGACCATATATACAGTGAGAGCCTGTATGGTCTTAGCAAGGACCATATATACAGTGAGAGCCTGTATGGTCTTTGAACTATTCATTTACCATTTGAAGGTCTTCAAATCACTTCAATTAGTCATTATAACTTGACCTAGACAGTCTTAACGACCCAATTGGTCGAAGACCAAAAAAAAAAAAAACCAAAAACTAAAATAATTTTCCACATAATCTAACCATTGTTTACCCTCCCCCCTCCCCCCTCTCCCCTCCCCTTCCCTTCCTCCCTTCCCTTCCCTCCCGTCTCCCTCCCCTCCCCCCCTCCCCCCCCTCCAGATGGGCGGTGGGGTCCGTGGTCGAGGTCGTCGACATCGACACAAGCGTCGACCAGCGTCGACCTACAGTACTGACAGCAACCCCATGCAGCTACCACACGACCCAGGTAAGGGTCACGCTCACTGTGTGTGGGTCCAGGTGGAGGTGTGGTGTGCAGGTGGAGGTGTGGTGTGCAGGTGGAGGTGTGGTGTGCAGGTGGAGATGTGGAGGTGTTGTGTGCAGGTGTTGTGTGGAGGTGTGGTGTGCAGGTGGAGGTGTTGTGTGAAGGTGGAGGTGTGGTGTGCAGGTGGAGGTGTGGTGTGCAGGTGGAGGTGTGGTGTGTTGTGGAGGTGTGTGTGCAGTGGAGGTGTGGTGTGCAGGTGGAGGTGTTGTGTGAAGGTGGAGGTGTGGTGTGCAGGTGGAGGTGTGGTGTGCAGGTGGAGGTGTTGTGTGCAGGTGGAGATGTGGAGGTGTTGTGTGCAGGTGGAGGTGTTGTGTCCAGGTGGAGGTGTTGTGTCCAGGTGGAGGTGTTGTGTGCAGGTGGAGGTGTTGTGTGCAGGTGGAGGTGTGGTGTGCAGGTGGAGGTGTGGTGTGCAGGTGGAGGTGTGGTGTGCAGGTGGAGGTGTGGTGTGCAGGTGGAGGTGTGGTGTGCAGGTGGAGGTGTTGTGTGCAGGTGGAGGTGTGGTGTGCAGGTGTGGTGTGCAGGTGGAGGTGTGGTGTGCAGGTGGAGGTGTGGTGTGCAGGTGGAGGTGTGGTGTGCAGGTGGAGGTGTTGTGTGCAGGTGGAGGTGTGGTGTGCAGGTGTGGTGTGCAGGTGGAGGTGTGGTGTGCAGGTGGAGGTGTGGTGTGCAGGTGTGGTGTGGTGTGCAGGTGGAGGTGTTGTGTGCAGGTGGGGGTGTGCAGGTGGAGTGTGGAGGTGTTGTGTGCAGGTGGAGGTGTTGTGTCCAGGTGGAGGTGTTGTGTGAAGGTGGAGGTGTGGAGTGGTACACCTCCACACAACACCTCCACAGCTGCACCTCCTCCACACACCTCCTGCTCCACCACCTGTACGGGGCGCTCATTCCAATGTCATACACTCTCTCTCTCTCTCTCTCTCTCTCTCTCTCTCTCTCTCTCTCTCTCTCTCTCTCTCTCTCTCTCTCTCTCTCTCTCTCTCTCTCTGTAGTTTTCTTTAATCTTCTTATTGGTCATTTATTTTTTTTTCTTTTTTTTTTTTTTGGGGGGGGGGGGCAAAGGATTTTCTTTTTATAACCCTTTGGTTCCCCCATCACCCTTTGGTCCCCATCACCCTTTGATCCCCATCACCCTTTGGTCCCATCACCCTTCGGCCCCATCACCCTTTGGTCCCCATTACCCTTTGGTCCCCATTACCCTTTGGTCCCCCATTGGTCCCCATCACCCTCTGCTCCCATCATCCTTTGTTACCCATCATCCTTTTGCTCCCATCACACTTTGCGCCAATAACCCATTCTTCCCATCACCCTTTGACCCCATCTCTTTTAGAATCACACACACACACACACACACACACACACACACAGATGGGTCTGCCCTCACCCGGATGTCTGTCCCTTCAATTTCAATTTCAAAAGTAGGAGAGAGATTGATATACTTGATTTTGAGTCTCAAAACTTCAAAGTGGGGGGGGGGGGGGGGGCGGGGGGGGTAGAGGTTCATTTGCATATGGAACACAGTTTAAATGACGGGATTTTTAACCTTCTGGCCACGACGGTACGACCCTTAAGCACGACGGTACGACCCTTGAGCACGACGGTACGACCCTTGACCGTCGTTCAAGGATCGTACCGTCTTGCTCAAGGGTCGTACCGTCGTGTTCAAGGGTCGTACCGTCGTGTTCAAGGGTCGTACCGTCGTGTTCAAGTTACTGAACTATATTCCGCCTATAATATCAACAGATTTATTCAATAATTACATTTCAATAATTATATGTTTATTTGACTCATTATCTAAATCTAATTTCTCAAAGATCTAGCTATCTAAATGCCAAATATCTAAATGCGCTTTAGCAATATTCTAATTCCTACCATCACTATATTATTTATTTTTATTATTTATT
>NW_027264845.1:2500-26768 GCF_036320965.1 Panulirus ornatus
TGGTTCCATCCACTGCCAAATCCACTCCCAGATATCTAAAACACTTTACCTCCTCCATTTTTTCTCCATTCAAACTTACCTCCCAATTGACTTGACCCTCAACCCTACTGTACCTAATAACATTGCTCTTATTCATATTTGCTCTTAACTTTCTTCTTTCACACACTTTACCAAACTCAGTCACCAGCTTCTGCAGTTTCTCAGATGAATCAGCCACCAGCGCTGTATCATCAGAGAACAACAACTGACGCACTTCCCAAGCTCTCTCATCCACAACCGACTGCATACTTGCCCTTATTTCCAAAACTCTTGCATTCACCTCCCTAACAGCCCCTCCATAAACAAATTTAACAACCATGGAGACGTCTCACATCCATGCCGCAAACCTTCATTCACTGAGAACCAATCACTTTCCTCTCTTGCTACACGAACACATGCATTACATCCTCGATAAAAACTTTTCACTGCTTCTAACAACTTGCCTCCCATACCATATATTTTTAATACCTTCCAAAGAGCATCTCTATCCACTCTATCGGATGCCTTCTCCAGATTCATAAATGCTACATACAAATCCATTTGCTTTTCTAAGTATTTCTCACATACATTCTCAAAGTAAAAACCTAATCCACACATCCTCTACCACTTCTGAAACCACACTGCTCTTCCACAATCTAATACTCTGTACATGCCTTCACCCTTTCAATTAATAACCTCCCATATAATTTACCAGGAATACTCAACAAGCTTATACCTCTGTAATTTCAGCACTCACTCTTATCCCCTTTGCCTTTATACAATGTCACTATGCAAACATTCCACCACTCCTCAGGTACCTCACTATGAATCATACATGCAGTAAATAACCTTACCAACCAGTCAACAATACAGTCACCTCCTTTTTTTAATAAATTCGACTGCAATACCATCCAAACCTGCTGCCTTGCTGGTTTTCATCTTCTGCAAAGCTTTTATTACCTCTATTCTGTTTACCAAATCATTTTCCCTAACCCTCTCACTTTGCACACCACCTCCACCAAAACAAAACTTTACTTTCTTACACTCTATAACATACTCCCACAACTCCTGTAACAGGAGTAGTGCTACTCCTTCACTTGATCTTGTCCTCTCACTAACCCCTAACTTTACTCCAAAGACATTTCCAAACCACTCTTTCGTTTTACCCTTGAGCTTCGTTTCACTCAGAGCCAAAACATCCAAGTTCCTTTCTCAAACATACTACCTATCTCTCCTATTTTCTCATCTTGCTTTTTCTCACCTTGGTTTACTTATTCATTTTGCTTCGTCACTGTCTCTCGCGTTTAGCGAGGTATCGCAAGGAAAGGGACGAAAGATTGGCCCAACCCACCCATATACAAATTTACATACATACACGTCCATACACGCAAAAGATGCTTGTGGCATGAGAAGCGTGGGAGGTGGGTTGATTAGAAAGGGTAATTAGTAGTGGGATGAAGAGGTAAGATCATTAGTGAAAGAGAAGAGGGAGGCATTTGGACGATTTTTGCAGGGAAAAAATGCAAATGAGTGGGAGATGTATAAAAGAAAGAGACAGGAGGTCAAGAGAAAGGTGCAAGAGGTGAAAAAGAGGGCAAATGAGAGTTGGGGTGAGAGAGTATCATTAAATATTAGGGAGAATAAAAGATGTTCTGGA
Source organism: Panulirus ornatus (assembly GCF_036320965.1). Classification (NCBI taxonomy): domain Eukaryota; kingdom Metazoa; phylum Arthropoda; class Malacostraca; order Decapoda; family Palinuridae; genus Panulirus; species Panulirus ornatus. The sequence goes on from NW_027264845.1 coordinate 4,176, forward strand.
AGGAGGTAAATAAAGTGCGTAAGACAAGGGAGCAAATGGGAACTTCAGTGAAGCGGGCTAATGCGGAGGTGATAAAAAGTAGTGGTGATGTGAGAAGGAGATGGAGTGAGTATTTTGAAGGTTTGTTGAATGTGTTTGATGATAGAGTGGCAGATATAGGGTGTTTTGGTCGAGGTGGTGTGCAAAGTGAGAGGGTTAGGGAAAATGATTTGGTAAACAGAGAAGAGGTAGTAAAAGCTTTGTGGAAGATGAAAGCCGGCAAAACAGTAGGTTTGGATGGTATTGCAGAGGAATTTATTAAAAAAGGGGATGACTGTATTGTTGGCTGGTTGCTAAGGTTATTTAATGTATGTATGATTCATGGTGAGGTGCCTGAGGATTGGCGGAATGCTTGCATAGTGCTATTGTACAAAGGCAAAGGGGATAAGAGTGAGTGCTCAAATTACAGAGTTATAAGTCTGTTGAATATTCCTGGTAAATTATATGGGAGGGTATTGATTGAGAGGGTGAAGGCATGTACAGAGCATCAGATTGGGGAAGAACAGTGTGGTTTCAGAAGTGGTAGAGGATGTGTGACTCAGGAGTTTGCTTTGAAGAATGTATGTGAGAAATACTTAGAAAAGCAAATGGATTTGTATGTAGCATTTATGGATCTGGAGAAGGCATATGATAGAGTTGATAGAGATTCTCTGTGGAAGGTACTAAGAGTACATGGTGTTGGAGTTAAGTTGTTAGAAGCAGTGAAAAGTTTTTATCAAGGATGTAAGGCATGTGTACGTGTAGGAAGAGAGGAAAGTGATTGGTTCTCAGTGAATATAGGTTTCCGGCATGTGTGTGTGATGTCTCCATGGTTGTTTAATTTGTTTATAGATGGGGTTGTTAGGGAGGTGAATGCAAGAGTTTTGGAGAGAGGGGCAAGTATGCAGTCTGTTGTGGATGAGAGAGCTTGGAAAGTGAGTCATTTGTTGTTTGCTGATGATACAGCGCTGGTGGCTGATTCATGTGAGAAACTGCAGAAGCTGGTAACTGAGTTTGGTAAAGTGTGTGAAAGAAGAAAGTTAAGAGTAAATGTGAATAAGAGCAAGGTTATTAGGTACAGTAGGGTCGAGGGTCAAGTCAATTGGGAGGTAAGTTTGAATGGAGAAAAACTGGAGGAAGTAAAGTGTTTTAGATATATGGGAGTGGATCTGGCAGCTGATGGAACCATGGAAGCGGAAGTCAATCATAGGGTGGGGGAGGGTACGAAAGTCCTGGGAGCCTTGAAGAATGCTTGGAAGTCGAGAACATTATCTCGGAAAGCAAATATGGGTATGTTTGAAGGAATAGTGGTTCCAACAATGTTGTATGGTTGCGAGGCGTGGGCTATGGATAGAGTTGTGCGCAGGAGGGTGGATGTGCTGGAAATGAGATGTTTGAGGACAATATGTGGTGTGAGGTGGTTTGATCGAGTGAGTAATGTAAGGGTAAGAGAGATGTGTGAAAATAAAAAGAGCGTGGGTGAGAGAGCAGAATAGGGTGTTTTGAAAAAGTTTGGGCACATTGAGAGAATGAGTGTGTAAAAATTGAGCAAGAGGATATATATGTCGTAGGTGGAGGGAAGGAGGAGAAGTGGGAGACCAAATTGGAGGTGGAAAGATGGAGTGAAAAAGATTTTGAGTGATCGGGGCCTAAACATGCAAGAGGGTGAAAGGCGTTCAAGGAATAGAGTGAATTGGATCGATGTGGTATACCGGGGTCGACGCGCTGTCAATGGACTGAATCAGGGCATGTGAAGCGTCTGGGGCAAACTATGGAAAGTTTTCGTTGGGCCTGGATGTGGAAAGGGAGCTGTGGTTTCGGTGCATTATTAAATGACAGCTAGAGACTGAGTGTGAACTAATGGGGCCTTTGTTGTCTTTTCCTAGCGGTACCTCGCACACATGAGGGGAGAGGGGGATGTTATTCATTGTGTGGCGGGGTGGCGATGGGAATAAATAAGGGCAGACAGTATGAATTATGTACTTGTGTATATATGTATATGTCTCTGTGAGTATATATATGTGTACATTGACATGTATAGGTATGTATATTAGCGTGTGTGAAAATGTATGTACATACATCTGTATGGGAATGGGTTGGGCCATATCTTTCGTCTGCTTCTTTGCGATACCTCGCAAACGCGGGAGACAGTGACAAAGCAAAATAAATAAAAACAAATATATATATATATATATATATATATATATATATATATATATATATATATATATATATATATATATATATATATATATATATATATATATATATATATATATATATATATATATATATATATATATATATATATATATATATATATATATATATATATATATATATATATATATATATATATATATATATATATATATATATATATATATATATATATATATATATATATATATATATATATATATATATATATATATATATATATATATATATATATATATATATATATATATATATATATATATATATAAATATATATATATTTACAGAGGTATAAGTTTGTTGAGTATTCCTGGTAAATTATATGGGAGAGTATTGATTGAGAGGGTGTAGGCATGTACAGAGCATCAGATTGGGGAAGAGCAGTGTGGTTTCAGAACTGGTAGAGGATGTGTGGATCAGGTGTTTGCTTTGAAGAATGTATGTGAGAAATACTTAGAAAAGCAAATGGATTTGTATGTAGCATTTATGGATCTGGAGAAGGCATATGGTAGAGTTCATAGAGATGCTCTGTGGAAGGTATTAAGAATATATGGTGTGGGAGGCAAGTTGTTAGAAGCAGTGGAAAGTTTTTATCGAGGATGTAAGGCATGTGTACGTGTAGGAAGAGAGGAAAGTGATTGGTTCTCAGTGAATGTAGGTTTGCGGCAGGGGTGTGTGATGTCTCCATGGTTGTTTAATTTGTTTATGGATGGGGTTGTTAGAGAGGTGAATGCAAGAGTTTTGGAAAGAGGGGCAAGTATGAAGTCTGTTGGGGATGAGAGAACTTGGGAAGTGAGTCAGTTGTTGTTCGCTGATGATACAGCGCTGGTGGCTGATTCATGTGAGAAAGTGCAGAAGCTGGTGACTGAGTTTGGTAAAGTGTGTGAAAGAAGAAAGTTAAGAGTAAATGTGAATAAGAGCAAGGTTATTAGGTACAGTAGGGTTGAGGGTCAAGTGAATTGGGAGGTGAGTTTCAATGGAGAAAAACTGGAGGAAGTGAAGTGTTTTAGATATCTGGGAGTGGATCTGTCAGCGGATGGAACCATGGAAGCGGAAGTGGATCATAGGGTGGGGGAGGGGGCGAAAATTTGGGAGCCTTGAAAAATGTGTGGAAGTCGAGAACATTATCCCGGAAAGCAAAAATGGGTATGTTTGAAGGAACAGTAGTTCCAACGATGTTGTATGGTTGCGAGGCGTGGGCTATGGATAGAGTTGTGCGCAGGAGGATGGATGTGCTGGAAATGAGATGTTTGAGGACAATGTGTGGTGTGAGGTGGTTTGATCGAGTAAGTAACGTAAGGGTAAGAGAGATGTGTGGAAATAAAAAGAGCGTGGTTGAGAGAGCAGAAGAGGGTGTTTTGAAATGGTTTGGGCACATGGAGAGAATGAGTGAGGAAAGATTGACCAAGAGGATATATGTGTCGGAGGTGGAGGGAACGAGGAGAAGAGGGAGACCAAATTGGAGGTGGAAAGATGGAGTGAAAAGGATTTTGTGTGATCGGGGCCTGAACATGCAGGAGGGTGAAAGGAGGGCAAGGAATAGAGTGAATTGGAGCGATGTGGTATACCGGGGTTGACGTGCTGTCAGTGGATTGAATCAAGGCATGTGAAGCGTCTGGGGTAAACCATGGAAAGCTGTGTAGGTATGTATATTTGCGTGTGTGGACGTGTGTATATACATGTGTATGGGGGGGTTGGGCCATTTCTTTCGTCTGTTTTCTTGCGCTACCTCGCAAACGCGGGAGACAGCGACAAAGTATAAAAAAAAAAAAAAAAAAAAATATGTATATATATACATATGACCTTGATAAGGACATTAATTTTCCAGTGTCGTGTCTGATAACGTTAGAAAAGTAATTGTGAATTGTGTTCATGACATAGCTGTTTGTACATGTAGTTGCTCAGTTTTCCTTGTGGATGTTCTAAGGTAATGATAAAGTAGTCAAATTAATTCTATTGGCATCTTTTGAAGAGCCTCCATTTTAGAAAACCTGTACAAGTTCTGAGATATGCCTGTTTCGCCAATGATAAGACTTCAGAGCCCCTTGTTCTCATTATCCTTGTCGGTTTTAATAAGTCATCACTTTAAACATCTTTGAGTAGCTAGCACGTATGTGTAGAGCCTTGAAACGTAAATTTTGAAACAGGAAGTAAAAGACTTCAGGGTGTTGCCTCATCTGTTCTCAGAGAAAATGAGGATTTATTGTTAAAGTAAATGCTATACGATGGTAACAAAAGACATAAAAAAAGAACGACTATCTTAGCTCAGAGGTCAAGAGGCAGAATCATTCTCATGATTCTCTCTCACAACATCTGAAGTTTTGATTTATCAGAGAGCAACAAACCAGCCCCTCTATGCATGTTCTAGTGAAGAGAAGTGTAGCAAGATCAGCGTGACTGTTGACAACACCAGGATCATGATCTGAAAAGTACAACAAGGTGGTGTGATATATTCGGGCGATTTATCATACAAGAGATATTTTGTGCTACTGCACTTGTCGCATACAGAACTGGAAACGAACCATTCAGCTTCGTAAACATAAATCACACATATGTGGTCAGGAGTCGTGTTTTGAAACAAAGCATGAAGACAGCCTTAGGTTTATAATAGCTGACATAGAATTTCTAAGCACTTTACAAAAAAGATTTGATGCCATAACTGCGGTGAAGAAGCAGTATAGAGATATTTTCTAGGACAATGATATAGTTAACTAAATCAGTCAGTACAGTATAAGAAAAATGGGAAATATAGGCAACTTAGAAAATGTTGCCACGACAGAACATAATATAAAGCAACCATCGTTAATTCACTCAAATGGCGGAGTTGCAGCTATTTGCAAAGTAGCTTCAGATCAGCAGGACATGCAGTGAACTTTCAGTCTTCTGTATCAAAGTGGAAAATCACTCGTAATTCCCTACCACAAACTCTGCAAAATCCCTGGACATTTGAATGGTCATTGCAAAGCAGTATAGCAGCTGGATTTCCACAAGAGATTTTCTGCATGACAAGATGGATCATTCAGGAAATAGCAGCGACGAAATCTCAAGCTCTAACGGAAGTATTTTTCTCCAGCCATGTCCCCTGATGTGGAAAAACCTCATCCAGGGATTTAAGTCAGATCGCTAGATACATACACGTACACATACATTTATGCACACAAATTCATGCAGGTTTTCATCTGGAACCAAGACCTTGTTGTGGGTCTAATTATCTCAAACCTTGCAAATACGACTGGTCATGTGCCGCAGATGGTACAATGGTTTGTCATGCCTGAAGTGCACACGGCGCTTTCATCAGTAGATGAGCTCGTTCGACGTACTTGAGGAGACAGGAGGTGTAGAGGGCGATATATCGTTAGGTAGAATAGTCTCACATGTATAGAGATGTGCAAGTACGAAGCTGAGGAAGACCGGGAAGACCACACCTACATCGTTATAGAGCTCATGAGGATTCAGTTAAAGATGATTATGTTGAGACTAAAGAACTCTGAATGATGAAATAACCAGGAAATTGTTGCATCAAAATGAAATGCATGATGTACACCTTCCTAGAATATGGATTCATTGCACTCTCTAACTCCAACACTGCAAGTGTAGATGCCATTTAAAGCACCGCAGTCAATTATGCAATACAGATATAGCAAAGTATTACACATGACAACGAGTAAGTAGATGTGACCAGATGTGGCCTGTCTTCGTCTGTTCCCGGCTCTACATCGCTAAGGCAGGACGCAGCGATCACGGATGAAAAACTACATTCAAAAAGACATTGTATGGTGGTTCATCTTAGATTTAAGAAAGTTGCTCCAAGTATTTCTTCTCAATAAAGGCTTGTAAACACAGAACATTACATACTTTTGTTCTGGATCACATCGATGAAACACCAAATTTGACTACTTTTACTTTAGAATTATAATGGTCACTATACACTAATTGTGTGTTTGGAATGTAAAGATATAATGACATATGGATTGTTTTAATCATTTGTAACCATAAGATATGTAATTTTGACTAATAAATCATTATCCTGCTTTTTCTGGAACATTTACTTTTTTTAACGACGTGACAAAAGGTAGCCATTTTGAATTACAAAATGGCTACCACAAAAGTTATTGAAAAACACGAATATGAAGAAAAAGAAGTGTCTTAAAAAGAAAAATTATAATGATATGCGTTATATGTTCCTTCGCTTTTTGACCTCGTTTATTAAACCACTAATCCCTAATCAATCTCCTGCATTACATGATCACGTCTTCCAATTGGTGTATCATATACTATGATATTCTCAATAGCCATAATACTCTGTGTAATGATGGTGTATTGGTCCCACTAATCAGAGTATGCCAAATGACATGCTGGTATAAGAAGTTTTCCTGTTTACGCTTTAAGAATTTTTCCTTAGTTTGTCTCTTAACATATGAAATCCACCTTTATTACAGTAGTAATCTAATGAGAACAACTTGTTGTATTTCTTTATGTACCATCTTGATTGATATGTCAATATTTTCACTGTATATTTCCTCCACTTCATAAGAATTCTTTGGAGGATTATATATATAATTGACGCAACAAAACACTTTTTTTCCTAAAGGTATTTCTCCTTACGCATTGTTAGAAACTGCCGTTTACCGGTTTTCCCCCAGTACTTGAGATAGTCTTTTATTATGAAGGCCAATCCTACTCCTTTGTCTTCTTTTTCGTCTCCTTACTATCATGTATACCTCATGACAGGATGGGTTAAATCTTATATCTACACCAAATTTTGTCAGCACAGCTCTAACAATAGTCCACATCGAATGTAACTATAACTAACTGCCTCATTTCGTTTTCATTATACCCACATTTTATTTTCATTACCCTTATTACGGAAACTGAGTCTGGCATCTTTATGGCATTCAGTACTCCTCAATCCTCATTCTTCCAACAGTGATTTACGATTATCAACTTCCTGCTATTCAATCTTTCTCAATTTTGGTGCCACATACTTTTCTAAGAAGTCCTTCAATGTTGTTCGCCAACCCCTGTTTCTCTGGCTCTCAAAAATCACTCTTATTATGAACAGACACAGATCCTGTATGCTTTACAACTTTCTAGGCTTTTTGTCTACTGTATCATAGATATCGCGAATTGTTCCGTGTCTGACAGATTAAATTATTCATTTTACAGCTTCCGTTTGTTTCCTGCACACATCTTTTTCAACGTCACCAGGTCTCTGTCGTATAGCATAAATTTTCGTGCTCTAATTCTGTTTCTCATCCCAAAAAATTGCTGCTGCTATTCGTTCCTGTTCATTGTTTTCAGTAATTTTTCTGTACCACATATGTGCTACAGACACTTTCTTTTGTTGAACAGCCTCAAGAACATCAAGAAAAGTCCCTCCTGACATTTTTGCTTTTCATTTCTTTTACCTTATTTAATTTGCTTGTGTACCTTATGATTCCCCCTCAGCTGATGTGAATATTGTGCTCAGTGACTATATAACTTAATTCTCTGAGTTCGTCTTTCATCTGACGAAACATTCCATTTTTCGTATTTGCTCCCTCCGTTTCTTAAATTCTCCTATTGTTCGTAATCTCTGATCCTCTGTCTGAATAACTTCCACTGATTCTTCCAGCACTAGAGTTTCAAATGAATTTTTCTTTATTTCACCATCATTTATTTCTCTCCTTCCTTTGTAAGGCCCACGTAGCCGTCAACCTTGACTTAGCCACACCTGAATGGGCTTGATCTTTTTTGTGTGTTAATCCATTCATAATTAGAATCAGATTTCGACAAAATCTGCCTTGTTTAGCATTATTGGTTCTTAAATAACAGGTTTTGCTTTGCCCTAAGTGGATGGTTTCATTTTCTATCTTATATATGACATATTGACTGACATGGCACGATCCCAGTCAAAGCTATCTCAAGTCAAAGAAAAAGTAAAAGAAAATGAAGTCTTTGTAGACCTGATTCTTAAAGGAAGAAAGGTTAAATGAAGAGGAGAAGACAGAAGTAGGAAGACAATGCTACAGCTTAACTGTTTGAGGGAAGAGGGAGGTATCATAGCAGCTCAGGTGTTTTCAGTATTAAAGATTTTAATCTGTTCCCCCAAGTTCTGAGAATGACATTTAGTCAGCATACTGGCTCAAAGCATTATATAACCAGAGAAAAATGCAGCTAGCTGGCTGTCAAATCAGCTGGCACTATTGCTTCTAAGTGTTCAGTTAACTTTTTTCATGGCCTATTACATTTCACTAAAAGCATTTTTTTTATATGAAATTAAACCTCTTTACTCACAATGTATCAGTTATTTCCGCTTTCACTTCACTTTCATAAAGTATTTTTGTATTAGATTTTTGTCTATTTCTTGCAACAATATTTATGAGCATTTGATTTGAATCTTCACATCTTCCTTCTCCCATTCCTCTTTAAATGCTTCATTTGTCATAATACAATAATGTATGCAAGTGATTTCTCATTCCGGTCCCCAGCTACACTCAAAGAAAATTGGTAAAATAAGACATAGGGAGACGACTAGTAATGATTACGTTTGATATGAAAATATGTAGCCAGGAAGTACCCAAGTAGGCTAATAATCTGTAAGCAAAGAGGAATTCTGTAGAGTATTCATCAGAGGTGATGGAAGGAAGGAGTAAATACTAGGAGATATGAAAAGAGTGTAGATGGCGGAATAGTTCCATTAGTACCTTAGAGTTTAAGTGTTGAGTGATGGGAATAAGTAAAACTAATGTGCACAGTATAGTTGGACTAACACCCCTGTGTAACAATTTTTGTTTCTCGGTAGTAAGTGTTATGTCATAATTGCTGATGAGTATAAAGTAGAGAAAAAGGATATCACTCCCTTCAAACTTTTCTGTTGTGAGCATGACAATGATATTTTGAAATTCACCTATTTCCGATTGGACGACGGAGGAATTTGCACATTTCTATTCGCATTAAGTCAGAAGAACAAAAACACATGATTGAACGTTAACATGTATGTACACTAATGTTCAAAAAAGTGATCACAAAAGACTTAGAAATGAGTAGAATTCATTGATTTACGTTTGTTCTGTAAATCACTTTTACGGATCAGACCCCAAGTGTAATCTCCAATCATGTTCTCGTTATATGTTCTTTGGTAGCGGCATTCAAAGTCTAGTATATCCTTGTGGAAGCACTCGCCTTGCTACTCCGAATACGTTCCTATGTTCTTGAATTTATCAAGGTGAGCGTCAAGGATATGGACTTTGAGGGGCATTCTGCAGCCCATTTTGCCGTAGATCGTCACTATAGTCTCAACCAGCTCCACATAGTTTTCGGCCTCGTGATTGCCCAGGAAGCTCTGAGCCACTGCGACAAAGCTGTACCCAGCTACTTTCTCTTCCTAAGTTTCTTTGGGAATTCCTTGCACTCCAGGATTTTCTTTATCTGTGGGTCGACGAAGACACCGGCTTTGACCTTTGCCTCAGACAGATTAGGGAAGAAGTTTTGAAGGTTCTTTAAGTCTGCAGACTCTTTATCTAGAGCTGTGATAAAAAGTTTCATAAGGCCTAATTCTATGTGTAGTGGCGGCATCAACAATTTCCGGGGATCCATCAGTGGCTCCCACTTGACGTTGTTCATCTTCATTGAGAACCCGGTCCACTGTGGCTAGTCCCACCTGTGGTAGTGTAACGCAGTGTCCCTGATATCCCAAAGGCAAAGATAGCAGGGAAACTTGGTAAAGCCGCCTTGGAGACCCATCAGAAATGCCACCATTTTGAAGTCTCCAATGACCCCCCACCTGTACTCATCATACTTCAAAGAATCTAGCATGATCCTGACACTGTCGTATTCTTTGAGGTGCACCGAGTTAGCTGAGGAAGAGCCGAGTACTTGTTCCCGTTACGGAAGATCACGGCTTTTAGGCTCCTAGATGAGCTGTCAGTAAAGAAGCGCCACTCATTCGGATTACAGGCGAATCCGATCGCCTCAAACAGACTGGTTACATTGTGGCAAAAACAGAGCCCACCTTGACGGGTGAAGAAGCTGCAAAAACTCTGATCTGCGATTTGCATACTTTCATCCAAGTTCCACTGCTTAACCCTGGACGTCAAAAGCTCTTTGTTGAGCTTTGTGAGTCCAAGATCTCTAATCAAGTCGTTGAGGTCTTTTTGATTGGGTTAGTATGGGTTTCTCTCCTCAGATACAACTCTGAAAGTGCAAACTGGATCTACAACATCTTCTTCCTACTCTGACTACTTTCATATTACTGGGAATTTTTTAGAAAGTTCTGTATCAGATACTCAGCACTGTCTATCTGAAATGTTCTGAAAAATAGATAAATTTCAAAACATCACTCTCCTGATCAGGAAAGCAAAGTTTCTAGGGAATAACAGCCATTTTCCATATTCTTTAGATATATCGACTTAGAAAAAAACATTTACTATCCAGGAAAAAAAAGTAATGTTATACAGTGTAGTCAGTGGAAAAGAACTTGAGTTCAAGAATCGTATAAGGAGAAACATGCCTGGTATCCTTAGAGAAGTAGAGATAAAGCTTGCAAAAGAGATAGAATTTGACTTAATGTCTTCTAAAGGTTTCATAATAACAAAGAGATGAATTAAGACAAAGGGAAAGAGGATGGACCATTTTGTTAAAGGGATAATCATTAGTTTCAGGAAATACTGAAAAATGGCCCATTCATGAAATGCATAGCAAGGAGAATGGATGAGGGAAGCGATTGCACATTAATGTTGGCAGTTTTCGTTTATCCAGAGAATCTTAAATGAATCGGAGCAAATATATTAAGATGATAAAGGAACAATCAGAGAGGTACATGAATTATTGAGACTTGCACTCGTTAGTGATGTTAATATTCTACGATATCAATTATAGATAGTCAGACTGGGCGAATTTAGATTTTCATGGGGATAGCGAGTTATGGATTCACATATCTTAAAGTGTATTCAGGAAAGTTTCCCGTATCCGCATGTCACTAAGCACACTATAATCAGAAAAGCTGGTACACCATCATCACAAGATCTTATCGTGACACATTGTAACATGGAAGTTGAGAAAACCATAAATAATACTGAGCCTTATTCTATGGTGAAACAGGACATAAAAAAATGAAACAAGGCTCAAATAGGACATCTAATCAGGGAAGTTATAAAGAAAGAATTATTTCTGTAGAAACATGATACAGAAAATAAAGTTCAGTTGGCCTGGAAATGATGGAAGGCAAAAATGTACGCCCGGGGTCTCGGGGGATTTTCATGACTTTGGCAGTGAGTACCACTCATCCAGGAGATGATGTAAACCTGGGATCACTGAGGGGGATCCTCATCCGGGTATTAGGTGCCATTCACTCGGGTGATGATAGAAACTGAATATATCCAACCGGGTTTTTGATATACACGTAAAACTTTTACAATGAATATAGACAGAAGGTTAAATAAGTCTGGTTTGAATACCACTTTTCAAGAAACAAAAGATGTAAATGATGCGCTTGTGTTTGCTAGCATATGAATGGTATAAAAGACCAAGGAATTAATATAATTAGATAAGAAATGGCAGAAAATCTGAATCTTTTTCATATATGCATCAGGATTAAAATGGAATTCATAGAGCTGCTAATCAGGCTAAGACATTAAAAAGAAAGAGGTTGATGATAACATGTGCGAGGAGCTGATTGACAAGTTCAAATATATTTTCAGAGTTGAAGACACTGTGATCTCAACTCTAATAAGACAGGGCAGTCTTTTTGACATATGTGGTCTGTGAGATACTAAAATCCATAATCAGAAAGTGATTAGTTGACGATTAGCTCATAAGAAACAACCAAAGAAAGAGACAACACTAATCTAGGGAAAGAAGGTCCTATGTTAAATATCTGATAGACTCCTGTGAGAGTGAGCTCCGTTATACACAAGAGATTATGGGAAGACTTGTGTGTATCTGGATTATCAAAAATGTATAAAACTCTGCTATACAGAAGGCTGGTAAAGCTGAATCATTAAATGTTTATATGAAAGTATAGAAGACATGCAATGGAGCTTTCTCGATGTGGGTTTTGGTCACAAAAATTGATGTGCTGTAGGGTTCTGTCTTGGAGCCAAAGCTCTTTTTGATCTATGTAAATGACTTCCAAAAGGATAGAACCCATACCTGAATATTCTTTACGGATGATACCAGGGTCAAGTGAGGAGAACGCTTCAAATTAAAAAGGGACTTAGACAAACTTCAAATTTTGTCTGGTACATGGACGTTGAAATTCAGCCCAAGTAGATGCAGTGTAACGGGGATTGGATACGGTGAAATAAAGCCTTGATGTAGATATTATATAGCAGAAAACATTGAAACTGCAGGATTCTGTGCATCAATAGGACTTTGGAATTGGTGTATCTAACCTATCGACGGGGGTCACACCTGACATATATCAAAAAGTGCATTCAAGTTCACGGATAAGGAAATAATCAACAAACTGCTCATAACCCACTATATCAGAACAAGATTAGAATAATCCTCTCAGCTTTGACAGCTACACATGAAAAGCAAAAAAAAAAAAAAAAAAACACAAAAAAGGGCCATTAGAAACAGCACGTAAAGAGAAAGGCAACACGGGCGATACGAAAAACATTACGTATAAGTTAGAGTTAGTGGCTAGAGGCCGAAATTTTTTCACCATGGAATATAGAAGAGTAAAGGGCGATTTGATCATAGCCTTTTATCTTTCAAACCAGACTGATGAGAAAAATTAGTTCTTCGAAAATTGCAAGGTAAGAACAATCATAGGCCATAGCATGAAATTTTTGTAACAAACTTATTGGAAGACATAGGGAGGTACTTTTGCAGGACAGGAGTAGCGAATGAACGGAAAAAAAAATCATGAAATTCTGAATGTGTACAGCATACATAAGCTTAGATAGTTGCTTAATGGCAGTATGAAAACAAAGCAGATGGGGCCTCAAGGATAAAGAAGTCCCTACCCTTGACGTGCAAGTAATGATTGACAAAATAAAAGCAATTGTACACACACACACACATACACACACACACACACACACACACACACACACACACACACACACACACACACACCCTTGCATTTTCACATTTTGCTTTCCCTGGTGTATGCTGATCCTAACTAAACATGTCACACAATGATTGCTCACAACTACTGGTGTGTGTTGCCGTCTGGCCACGAGACCGGTGTATATTAATAAATAAAAATCTACCATGACACAATAAAGATTTTCGTGACACCTTGATTCTTAGGGTAAACTCATCTCTTTGAAAGACATTTCCAGCGTCGATCGGTCCTGTCAGTCAACTCTCTCTCTAAGATGAAGTTCACGTGTTTTACAGGGAGGCCAGCAAGTGCAAATTGGTGCTGCGTACTTGTCCAACAGAAATATTAACTCTGTGAGGCTTTGCGCGCTGTCTCACTCATTACGATACTGCTGGAACAGGCAAGTGTGTGCCAAACGTGCGGTGACTTCTTTCTTTTTCCGAAACGACTCCAAGTTAATCAGCCTCGGATCGTATATTTCTTGTAAATGATAATGTTCCTGTGTTGCTGCAATTACTAGAGAGCTTGTTTTGCTCCTGATGTTGGTTTTCTGGTGTTGCTGCCGACATTAGTAAGCTTCTGGTGTTCATATTACTAGTGTTCTTACACTGCCTCTATTATTGCTGAAGCTAGTGTTATTATTTCCAACAGTGGTGTCTTTATGTTTCTGCTGATAATGGCGTTCCTCAACAACAAATATACTTCCCAAGCCCTCCACTTAACAAAGTCCAAAAGAACATGTCTTGCAGGGTATTTCTGATTACAAGTTCCGACAAGAGACTCCTGGAAGGACATGCTAAGCAATTATTAGAGTTACCACAAGAGGATGTTTGCCATTTAGTCAGGACACAACGCTCACGAGTAAAGCTGGAGACGAAAATCAATCGAGAATAATGAAACGTTGCACTGACTTGGAAGCAAGTTGAAACACTTTATTTACTCAACTGTTTTAAGAACAATTATTTAAGAAAAAATTGGAAAACTGAATTCTTGAATGAAAATAATGTTATACCTGAACTGAAAACAATTCTTTATAATTATTTGTGTGTTATGGTAAACTAGTATACATATCGAGAGGTGGCTTTCCTGCGATGTACAAAGAAAATCTCAGTAAAACAATTAAGCTCTTGTAGCGTTACATCATTCTCACACACACACATACACACACACACACACACAACCACACGCACACACACACACACACATACACACACACACACACACACACACACACACACACACACACGACACACACACACACATGAAAATAGAAACACTGACCATAAGTCACCATGAGCCAGCTTGGAGTTTCTAACCCCAAACCCCACCTTGATGTTCATCCTCCTCTCGGAGTTGGTCGAAAAATGGGTACTGGCTTGAGCTGGTGTGTGTATCGCTGTGTGTGTGTGAGTGGGATGTAAAATCTCTCTCTCTCTCTCTCTCTCTCTCTCTCTCTCTCTCTCTCTCTCTCTCTCTCTCTCTCTCTCTCTCTCTCTCTCTCTCTCTCTCTCTCTCTCTCTCTCTCTCTCTCTCTCTCTCTCTCTCTCTCTCTCTCTCTCTCTCTCAGGGAGGTAGCGCCAGCAAACAGATGAAGAAAGGCCCATTCACTCATACACACATATGTATACTAAACGCCCACATACGCACATATACATACACATCCGCAGACATTCCACACACACACATGTAAAACTCATGCTTGCTTGCCTTCATCCATTCACGTCGCTACCACGCCCCACAGGAACACAGTTCGCCATCCTCTTCTTGAGCGAAGTAGCGCCATAAATACAGACAAATCGACTACATTTGTTCACACTGTCTCTAGCTATCACGAGTAATGCACCGACACTACAACCCCCATCCACATACAGGCCCCAAAGACCTTTTCATGTTTTCCAGACGCTTTGCATGACTTGTTCAGTCCATTGACAGCATGTCGACCCCGATATACCACATCGTTCCAATCAACTCTATCCCTTGTACGCTTCTCACCCTGCTGTATGTTTAGGCCCCCGAAAGTTAGAAATCTTTTTCATCCCATCCTTCCAACTGCAATTTGGTGTCCCACTCTTCCTCGTTCCCTCCACCTATGACACATATATCTACTTTGTCTTTCTTTCCACATGTCCAAACAATTTTAACGTACCTTCTTCTGCTCTCTCAACCATACTATTTTTACTTCCACATATCTAATTTACCCTTGCATTACTTGTTAGATCAAATCACCTCACACCACATATTGCCATCAACCATTTCATTTCCAACACATCCCCCCTCCACCAATGTTCCTTGAAACATACCCATTTTCGTTCTCCGATATAGCACTCTCTCCTTCCTCATATTCTTAATCGCTCCCAGAACCTTTGCTTCCTCCCCTACCCTCTGACTCACTTTCCGCATCCCAGATACCTAAAGCACTTCACTTACACCAATTTTTTGCCATTCATAATTACATAGCACACACCACTTGATTATATATATATATATATATATATATATATATATATATATATATATATATATATATATATGTATATATATTTATTTTTTTTTAATTATACTTTGTCGCTGTCTCCCGCGTTTGCGAGGTAGCGCTAGGAAACAAACGAAAAAAATGCCCCCCCCCCCCATACACATGTATATACATACGTCCACACACGCAAATATACATACCTGCACAGCTTTCCATGGTTTAACCCAGACGCTTCACATGCCTTGATTCAATCCACTGACAGCACATCAACCCCGGTATACCACATCGCTCCAATTCACTCTATTCCTTGCCCTCCTTTCACCCTCCTGCATGTTCAGGCCCCGATCACACAAAATCTTTTTCACTCCATCTTTCCACCTCCAATTTGGTCTCCCTCTTCTCCTCGTTCCCTCCACCTCCGACACATATATCCGCTTGGTCAATCTTTCCTCACTCATTCTCTTCATGTGCCCAAACCATTTCAAAACACCCTCTTCTGCTCTCTCAACCACGCTCTTTTTATTTCCGCACATCTCTCTTACCCTTACGTTACTTACTCGATCAAACCACCTCACACCACACATTGTCCTCAAACATCTCATTTCTAGCACATTAACCCTCCTACGCACAACTCTATCCATAGCCTACGCCTCGCAACCATACAACATTGCTGGAACCACTATTCCTTCAAACATACCCATTTTTGCTTTCCGAGATAATGCTCTCGACTTCCACACATTCTTCAAGGCTCCCAGAATTTTCGCCCCCTCCCCCACACTATGATCCACTTCCGCTTCCATGGTTCCATCCTCTGCCAGATCCACTCCCAGATATCTAAAACACTTCACTTCCTCCAGTTTTTCTCCATTCAAACTCACCTCCCAATTGACTTGACCCTCAACCCTACTGTACCTAATAACCTTGCTCTTATTCACATTTACTCTTAACTTTCTTCTTTCACACACTTTACCAAACTCAGTCACCAGCTTCTGCAGGGAAAAAATGCAATTGAGTGGGAGATGTATAAAAGAAAGAGACTGGAGGTCAAGAGAAAGGTGCAAGAGGTGAAAAAAAGGGCAAATGAGAGTTGGGGTGAGAGAGTATCATTAAATTTTAGGGAGAATAAAAAGATGTTCTGGAATGAGGTAAATAAAGTGCGTTAGACAAGGGAGCAAATGGGAACTTCAGTGAAGGGCGCAAATGGGGAGGTAATAACAAGTAGTGGTGATGTGAGAAGGAGATGGAGTGAGTATTTTGAAGGTTTGTTGAATGTGTTTGATGATAGAGTGGCAGATATAGAGTGTTTTGGTCGAGGTGGTGTGCAAAGTGAGAGAGTTAGGGAGAATGATTTGGTAAACAGAGAAGAGGTAGTAAAAGCTTTGCGGAAGATGAAAGCCGGCAAGGCAGCAGGTTTGGATGGTATTGCAGTGGAATTTATTAAAAAAGGGGGTGACTGTATTGTTGACTGGTTGGTAAGGTTATTCAATGTATGTGTGACTCATGGTGAGGTGCCTGAGGATTGGCGGAATGCGTGCATAGTGCCATTGTACAAAGGCAAAGGGGATAAGAGTGAGTGCTCAAATTACAGAGGTATAAGTTTGTTGAGTATTCCTGGTTAATTATATGGGAGGATATTGATTGAGAGGGTGAAGGCATGTACAGAGCATCAGATTGGTGAAGAGCAGTGTGGTTTCAGAAGTGGTAGAGGATGTGTGGATCAGGTGTTTGCTTTGAAGAATGTATGAGAAATACTTAGAAAAGCAAATGGATTTGTATGTAGCATTTATGGATCTGGAGAAGGCATATGATAGAGTTGATAGAGATGCTCTGTGGAAGGTATTAAGAATATATGGTGTGGGAGGCAAGTTGTTAGAAGCAGTGAAAAGTTTTTACCGTGGATGTAAGGCATGTGTACGTGTAGGAAGAGAGGAAAGTGATTGGTTCTCAGTGAATGTAGGTTTGCGGCAGGGGTGTGTGATGTCTCCATGGTTGTTTAATTTGTTTATGGATGGGGTTGTTAGGAAGGTGAATGCAAGAGTTTTGGAAAGAGGGCAAGTATGAAGTCTGTTGGGGATGAGAGAGCTTGGGAAGTGAGTCAGTTGTTGTTCGATGATGATACAGCGCTGGTGGCTGATTCATATATATATATATATATATATATATATATATATATATATATATATATATATATATATATATATATATATATATATATATATATATATAAATATATATATATATATATATATATATATATATATATATATATATATATATATATATATATATATATATATATATATATATAAATATTCATATATATATATATATATATATATATATATATATATATATATATATATATATATATATATATATATATATATATATATATTTTTTTTTTTTTTTTGCTTTGTCGCTGTCTCCCGCGTTTGCGAGGTAGCGCAAGGAAACAGACAAAAGAAATGGCCCAACCCACCGCCATACACATGTATATACATACGTCCACACGCGCAAATATACATACCTACACAGCTTTCCATGGTTTACCCCAGACGCTTCACATGCCCTGATTCAATCCACTGACAGCACGTCGACCCCGGTATACCACATCGATCCAATTCTCTCTATTTCTTGCCCTCCTTTCACCCTCCTGCATGTTCAGGCCACGATCATCCAAAATCTTTTTCACTCAATCTTTCCACCTCCAATTTGGTCTCCCACTTCTCCTCGTTCCCTCCACCTCCGACACATATATCCTCTTGGTCAATCTTTCCTCACTCATTCTCTCTATATGCCCAAACCATTTCAAAAAACCCTCTTCTGCTCTCTCAACCACGCTCTTTTTATTTCCACACATCTCTCTTACCCTTACGTTACTTACTCGATCAAACCACCTCACACCACACATTGTCCTCAAACATCTCATTTCCAGCACATCCATCCTCCTGCGCACAACTCTATCCATAGCCCACGCCTCCCAACTATACAACATTGCTGGAACCACTATTCCTTCAAACATACCCATTTTTGCTTTCCGAGATAATGTTCTCGACTTCCACACATTCTTCAATGCTCCCAGAATTTTCGCCCCCTCCCCCACCCTATGATCCACTTCCGCTTCCATGGTTCCATCCGCTGCCAGATCCACTCCCAGATATCTAAAACACTTTACTTCTTCCAGTTTTTCTCCATTCAAACTTACCTCCCAATTGACTTGACCCTCGACCCTACTGTACCTAATAACCTTGCTCTTATTCACATTTACTCTTAACTTTCTTCTTTCACACACTTTACCAAACTCAGTCACCAGCTTCTGCAGTTTCTCACATGAATCAGCCACCAGCGCTGTATCATCAGCGAACAACAACTGACTCACTTCCCAAGCTCTCTCATCCCCAACAGACTTCATACTTGCCCCTCTGTCCAAAACTCTTGCATTTACCTCCCTAACAACCCCATCCATAAACAAATTAAACAATCATGGAGACATCACACACCCCTGCCGCAAACCTACATTCACTGAGAACCAATCACTTTCCTCTCTTCCTACACTGATTGAGAGGGTGAAGGCATGTACAGAGCATCAGGCTGGGGAAGAGCAGTGTGGTTTCAGAAGTGGTAGAGGATGTGTGGATCAGGTGTTTGCTTTGAAGAATGTATGTGAGAAATACTTAGAAAAGGAAATGGATTTGTATGTACCATTTATGGATCTGGAGAAGGCATATGATAGAGTTGATAGAGATGCTCTGTGGAAGGTATTAAGAATATATGGTGTAGGAGGCAAGTTGTTAGAGCAGTGAAAAGATTTTATCGAGATTTTAAGGCATATATACATATATATATATATATATATATATATATATATATATATATATATATATATATATATATATTTTTTTATACTAATCGCCATTTCCCGCATTAGCGAAGTAGCGTTAAAAACAGAGGCTGAGGACTGGGCCTTTGAGGGAATATCCTCACCTGGCCCCTTTCTCTGTTTCTTCTTTGGAAAAAAAAAAATGAGGGGAGGATTTCCAGCCTCCCGCTCCCTTCCCTTTTAGTCGCCTTCTACGACACGCAGGGAATACGTGGGAAGTATTCTTTCTCCCCTATCCCCAGGGATATATATATATATATATATATATATATATATATATATATATATATATATATATATATATATATATATATATATATATATATATATTTTTTTTTTTATACTTTGTCGCTGTCTCCCGCGTTTGCGAGGTAGCGCAAGGAAACAGACGAAAGAAATGGCCCAACCCCCCCCATACACATGTATATACATACGTCCACACACGCAAATATACATACCTACACAGCTTTCCATTGCTTACCCCAGACGCTTCACATGCCTTGATTCAATCCACTGACAGCACGTCAACCCCGGTATACCGCGTCGCTCCAATTCACTCTATTCCTTGCCCTCCTTTCACCCTCCTGCATGTTCAGGCCCCGATCACACAAAATCTTTTTCACTCCATCTTTCCACCTCCAATTTGGTCTCCCTCTTCTCCTCGTTCCCTCCACCTCCGACACATATATCCTCTTGGTCAATCTTTCCTCACTCATCCTCTCCATGTGCCCAAACTACTTCAAAACACCCTCTTCTGCTCTCTCAACCACGCTCTTTTTATTTCCACACATCTCTCTTACCCTTACGTTACTCACTCGATCAAACCACCTCACACCACACATTGTCCTCAAACATCTCATTTCCAGCACATCCATCCTCCTGCGCACAACTCTATCCATAGCCCACGCCTCGCAACAATACAACATTGTTGGAACCACTATTACTTCAAACATACCCATTTTTGCTTTCCAAGATAATGTTCTCGACTTCCACACATTCTTCAAGGCCCCCAGAATTTTCGCCCCCTCCCCCACCCTATGATGCACTTCCGCTTCCATGGTTCCATCCGCTGCCAGATCCACTCCAAGATATCTAAAACACTTCACTTCCTCCAGTTTTTCTCCATTCAAACTCACCTCCCAATTGACTTGACCCTCAACCCTACTGTACCTAATAACCTTGCTCTTATTCACATTTACTCTTAACTTTCTTCAGCCACCAGCGCTGTATCATCAGCGAACAACAACTGACTCACTTCCCAAGCTCTCTCATCCCCAACAGACTTCATACTTGCCCCTCTTTCCAAAACTCTTGCATTTACCTCCCTAACAACCCCATCCATAAAGAAATTAAACAACCATGGAGACATCACACACCCCTGCCGCAAACCTACATTCACTGAGAACCAATCACTTTCCTCTCTTCCTACACGTACACATGCCTTACATCCTCGATAAAAATTTTTCACTGCTTCTAACAACTTTCCACCTACACCATATATTCTTAATACCTTCCACAGAGCATCTCTATCAACTCTATCATATGCCTTCTCCAGATCCATAAATGCTACATACAAATCCATTTGCTTTTCTAAGTATTTCTCACATACATTCTTCAAAGCAAACACCTGATCCACACATCCTCTACCACTTCTGAAACCACACTGCTCTTCCCCAATCTGATGCTCTGTACATGCCTTTACCCTCTCAATCAATACCCTCCCATATAATTTACCAGGAATACTCAACAAACTTATACCTCTGTAATTTGAGCACTCACTCTTATCCCCTTTGCCTTTGTACAATGGCACTATGCACGCATTCCGCCAATCCTCAGGCACCTCACCATGATTCATACAAACATTAAATAACCTTACCAACCAGTCAACAATACAGTCACCCACTTTTTTAATAAATTCCACTGCAATACCACAATTTTCCGCGTGATCAAGATATTTCTATGAGTCTATAGGGAAAATGAGACACGAGAAGTTCCCAACTGCACTTTCGTGTAATAATCACATCATCAGGGGAGACACAAGAGGGAAATATAAGTCAATTGATATATATCGAAGAGACGAAGCTAGGACGCCATTTGGTAAACATGCGATTGCCCAAGACTGACAACTAGCGTTCAGAAACTTATCATTTTACCAATTTTTTCAATGATGGAATTATCTAATTTGTATAGACCATCACTAATATTAAGATTATAATTCTTTGTCTATCTAATAATAGAAGATTCAATTATATTTCTCGTGGTAATAGAGTTAGAGTTAATAACTGAGATGGCATTACCTCCAGTCAATACGAAGATCATAGTTTTTAACGTAATTAAAGAAGGCATTTGATTCTTGCCCCCTTCTTATACTATATTCATGTTGTTTAAGTCTAACAGAAAGATCCTTACTAGTCTGCCGAACATAAAATTTATTACAATTTCCACATGGCACTTTATAGATGCATCCAAGAGAATTCCTGATTAAGATATTCCTTATAGCATTATTGTTGCTAAAGACAACATTTACATTAAAGCATCTACGCAACATGGGAAGGAAAATGAAATCATTATTAAAAGGAACAACTAAAAGATTCTTTGTGTCAATGGGAGGTTTGAGCTCAACTCTATAAAATGATTTCTTTGCTAACTTAGGGGATTTATCAATGAAAGATCTAGGGTACTTTAACTTAGATCCAATAGAATATATCAAATCAAACTCATCATCAGTAAACTTTGGACTGCAAATACGTAGTGCCCTAATGAACATAGAATGAAATTATGATAATTCAACTCTGTCATGTTGAGATGAGTAATAATGGATATATGAGCATATTTTGGTAAGTTTTCTCTAAATGCTAAACTTAAACTTATTTCCTTGCATATGGATCATGCAATCTAAAGCTGGTAACATACCATTATTTTCATTTTTTGACAGCAAATTTGATGGAAGATACTAAATTGTTAAGT
>NW_027264846.1:0-13853 GCF_036320965.1 Panulirus ornatus
TTTGTTACAAAAATGTAGTGTACACGCATATTCTTTGGCTTTATTGGAGGGACTTTTCCCGTTTTTGCTTTTCTACCACATGTTCTTTAGTTTTCAATTTTCAAATTTCATTTTCATCTCAAAAAGGGTGCACACATGTTATTTGGCTTTTGTAATGATATCAGAATGATGTTAAAACATGATTTTTGGAAGTTTTGTTATCAACACATCTCATGGATGATGTCAAAAGAAATGGTTTCTCTTGTATGTTTAACAATTGTTTTAATATCAAATGAGTAATCATGTTTTTTGATATCGACATGTTTCTTTGATATTTTATTGATGTCAAATCACGTTTTCAATTCAAAACGGGTGTTTTTGTTGTAATCGTTTTGATCAAAAAATATTTTGTAGAACATTTTTTGGTTTTCGTTGCAATAATGGTTTTTAATATCCGTGTGTCTTTTTTATAGCATTTATTTTTGATTTTCTCCCATAATGCTTTGTTGTGATAATTTTCAAACATCTTTGCTTGTTTCAATAGTGCCCACAAATGTTTTCATGTCAAAACATATAACCTGTTCTAATTGAAATGAGGGAAAGAGAAAGTTCATTTAGGCGTCTGTAATTCTTTCCATTTTTGTTTGTTTCAATTGCCAATACTTTTCTTGAATATTTTATTGTCAAAATACGTTTTCATTTTTTATTGCAGTTATATAAGTTCGTTTTCTTATATAGTGTTTTGTTCTTGCTATTAGGTCAACTTTTATTCTTTTTATCAAAAATGTTTTAACTCTTGTACGAACAATAATGTGTCTATTTTAGTTTTATCATAATTGTATGTTTCATTGATTTTTTGTTGAATTCTTATTGTTTTCGTTGCAATAATGGTTGCTTTTTTGTTTGAATGTTTCAATTATGTCAATACTTTTCTTGAATATTTTATTGTCAAAATGCTTCATTTTTTATGTTCGTTTCTTATATAGAGTGTTTTGGCTTATAATAAGGGTCTCTATAATGATGTACTTACATGTTGTTTGGATGTTTTATTGATGGTCTTTTTTCTTGCTATGAGGTCAACTTTTTTTTATCTTTATCAAAATTTGTTTTAAGTTCTTTGCCTTTATAATGTGTATTTATCTGTTTTAGTTTTGTCATAATTGTATGTTTCATTGATGTTTTGTTGAATGCTTGTTAATATTAATAATATTAATAATGTTGGTCGCCATTTTGATAGAAAACATGGCAAAAGTTTAGAAATATTGTTTTGAAAAACACATGATATCTGTATGTTTTGTTTGTTGTATCACTTAAATCATTTTATTACAATGAGGTTGTACCAAAATATTTGACTCCCGTTTTAAAAAAACCGGTATTTTGCGTGACATTTTTTTCAATTTTTGATAATTTTTGATTATAATGGTTAATATATTTTCTGGGTGTTTTATTATCAGGTAAAATGGGCATTCTTTAGTTTTTGTAGTGATGTCAATTATAGGGGTCTTTACCTGTTTTAATACGTCCCAGATGTATTGTTGACAAACATTCTTTCAATTTTGTCTTTTATTTAAAAAATATTTCTTGGATATTTCATTGGTCAAAATATGCTCCTGTGTGAATTTGTTGTTTGGCTTACATTAATATTTTATTAATGTCTAATATTTCTAACGTCATGATAGTAAAAACAATCTTTTTACATGATATGGAATGTTTTGTTTTGATGATAGCATCTTGTTTAGATGTTCTATTTAAAAGATTTCGTCGGCTTTTGTTCTTACGAAAGACAACAATTATCTCAATACATGTTTTATTGATGTCAAAACAAATGTTAGCGACGTCTTAATGATCTCAATAAACGGATGTATTTTTTGTGCCAGTTGTTTTTGATTTTTGATGTCAAGAAGCGTACTATTGCTAATGTACGCGCCTGGTATCTAGCTTTCAAAATGAAATAAGATAACTTTTGCCCGTTGTTTTGGTTGCAAAATTTTTTGGCTATTTCATTGAGATCAAAGCAAAAAAATATATTTGTTATTCATGATAAAAACGGTCTTTTGGCAAATATAATCTAAAGTTATAGATTTTTGTACGCTCTTGTAATGATGTCATGACCCTCCACGGGTCTTTGCCCATTTTAATAGTCAATGATACTTGAATGTTTTGTTGATGTCAATACATGGTCAATTTTTGTTGCATTTTTAGCTCCTGCCCTCACAAGTTCTTCAGATTTTGTAATTATATCTTGAATTTGTTAATGTCAAAACATTTTAAAATTTTTGTTGCAATGAAGTTAAATTCACAACTTTGCTTGTCTTTTTTTTGCTTTTGTAATGATTTTTTAATATCAACACATGTTTAGATGCTTTACTAATGTTTTATTGATATGCTTTTGTTGATAAAACTTTTAGATAACAAAAACGGTGTTTTGGCGTTTTAAGGAAACGTTCTTCCAATTTTTAATGTGGAGGGACAAGCTGTTTTAATGATGTCAATATAAGGATGTTTTATTAACATCAAAATACTTTTTCAATTTCTACTTTAATTTCTACGCACATAATATTTATCTTTTCTAATGATGTTAATAATAAGGGTTTTTACCAGTTTCTTAGAATTTTGTCAATTTACTTCTAAACATTTCGTTGAGGTTAACACATTTCTTTGATGTTTTATTGACGTCTGCCCTTCTTGGAATGTTAGATAATAACTGTCTTTTTATATAAAAAAGACAAAAATGGGTGTTGTATGCGCAAATATTTCTATTTTCGTTGCAAAAATGTTATAACTCCTTTGCCAATTTTACTCTATAAAAGGGCACTTAGGCTCTTGATATGATGCTTTGTCAACATATCTGATTTGTTCATATATCATATGGATTTTTTTGTCAAAACATATGCCCTGTTTTTCTTCTAATGAAGTTAAAACATTTTTTGGCTATCGTTTTGATGGCTATTGTTTTAGTAATGATGTAATTTAATGTAGGTTTTGTGCTGTTTTAATCATGTCATCACGTTTCTTGGATTATTGTCAATAACAATGTTTTATGTTTTATTTTTTCAACACAAAGAAATATTGTTTTCGTTGTAATAATGTAATCACATCTCCTTTGACTGCTGTTTTCATAAGGATTGATTTGTAATGATGTTAACGTTATTGACTTCTTGGATATTTTTTGATGTCAAAATACGTATCAATTGCAGTGTAGTTTTATGAAAAAGGGTGCTTCAGCTCCTGTACGCAAATATTTGGATTTTGTAAAGTTTGGATGTTATATTTAAATCAGCACATTTCTTGTGTTTTATTGTTGTTAAAAGACATGATACGTTTTCTTGCAATAAAGTTAAAAGAACATCATTGCCGCTTTGGCATAATTAAGCAAAAATACTTTGGCTGTCAATGATGTCAACACGTTTGGATGCTTTATTTTTCAACGTATGTTTCTTGGATGCTGTAGTAAAAACACGTTTTCAACTTTTGTTGTAATATTGTCTCCGCTGTAATACTGTTAATGCAACTCCTATTGTTAAAGATAACCGTGTTTTGATGTCGGATGTATTTTGATATCAAAATACATTTCCTTGGTATGAAGAATATTTAATGAAAAAAATTTTTGTAATGATGTCAGTTATATTGCCTGAATAATGTCAACTCATGTTTTTAGATTTGATGTCGAACACGCTTTGAATTTGTTCCGATAACTAAAGCTATTTCGTTTTGATATCAAAAGGGATGTCATCACGTTTGTTCATACATTTTTCTTGGGTATAGTATATTCGTCTTGGAATGAATTTAGAACCTCTTTAGTTTTCGTTTTGATTTGTTATAGCTCCTGTAGGCACATTATGGTTTTTCTAATGATGTGGAATGAGTTTTGCTGTTTTGATGATGTCAACAAATCTTGTTTTATGTTTTTTATGTTACACTTTTTGCTGCAATGATTGGCTTTTGTTATATTGTGTGATTTATTGATTTCATGGACGCTTTATGGTCACAATAGATGTACTTACTGTATTTTTGATGCCAGGTTTTTCTAGGATGCTTTTTGTTATCATTTTTGGCTTTTAAAATGATATACGGGTCTTTCTTTTAGTGTCAATACATTATGTTTGGATGTTATGTGAAAACATTTTTGGATATGAAAAAGGATACTTTAAGCAGTTTCATTGGGGTTTCGATAAGAAAAAGGTATTTTGTAGTTTGGTAGTTTGTAAATGTATTTGGATTTTTGAATGCATATTGGCTTTTGTGATAATGTTAATGTGGAGGGTCTTTGCCTATTTCTGTGATGTTCAACATATGATGTTTGGATTTTGTTGCATATTTGACATATTTGGCTATCTCTTACACCGCAAGATCTTTGTTTTTGTAATCATGTCAATGGTTTAGCTGTTTGTTAAATTTGATGATGCCAAGAAAAATTCTAGATTTTCGTTTTGATATAAAATGTTTTTTTTAGCACATGTTATTTGGCTTTTTTCGTTTTAATGATGTCAACACATGTTCGGATGCTTTCAAAGCGACCTGTTCATGTTGAATGTCGTTATGCTAGCTGCCGTTCTTTATAAGGAAAATTGTATCAAGGAATTTATCTTTCAATTTTCATTGATATTGATGTGTAGGGTCTGTGTATTAAAGTTTATGAATTTTATTGGAAAATAATTTTTCAATTTTTCCTTTAGCTCTAGTACGCACCTGTTCTCTGATTTCGATGATGTCAAAAAACTTTTTTCAGTTTTACTTCCAATGAGGATAAAAGATTTTGTTAATACCATTTGGTAATCCTGGATGTTTTGATGTCAAAATATATGGGTCTGCTTTTGCTAGGATGAGATTAAAATAACGTTAGTAGTATTTTTAGGGTATTTTAGTTCATACACGCAAATGTTTTTTGGGTTTTGTAAAACTTTTCTTGGATGTTATATCAAAACGAAAGGAATTTTCTATTTTCGTTGCAAAAAATTCCTTTGCCGATTTTACTATACAGATATCACACAGGCTTTTGAAATGGTGTCAATGTGAACTGGGTTTTGGTGTTTAAAGGCTTTAAAACGGTGATTTAGCTCTGGTACAACTTTATTTTAATGGTGTCAACATACGATGCTTGGATGTTTTTTTTATATCAACTTAAACCTTATAAAAGTTTTGATATCAAATTTGATTTTTTAGGGTTTATACACATATATGGATTGTGTTTTGCTGTTTTAATGATGTCAAGATGATTTGTACTATGACATTTTCAATTTTTGTTGCGAGGTTGAAATAACTTCGTTGAACTCCAATACGGACATAATATTTGGCTTTTGCAGGTTCTGTTTCGAGAATGATAATGAACAGTTTCTTTTAACGTCAACAAAAGTTCTTGGGACGTTTTATTAGTCAAAAGTTTTCAATTTTTGTTGCCATTTTCATATGAGGCAAATGTCCTTTTTTCATTGCGATAATGACAACTTTGCTATTTTTATAGGGAAAACAATATTTTATCGTATGCTCGCATAGGCAATTTTGCTTTTCTGATGCTGTTTAAAGGATGTCAACATATGTTGTTTAGATGTTTTGTTGATGGAGAAAACTTTTTTAATTCTTTTTGTGCAATGACGCTAAAACAACTTCAATTGGAGTCAAAATACTGTTTTTCTGAAGATAGTGTTAACATGAATCCGTTGCCTGCCGTATTTGTAAGAAATACCAATTTTTTTTTCCTTTTGTATGTGGTGTGTCTCAAATTATTACAATGTGGTTAAAACAACTGTTAAAAAATGTTTTATCGTACATTCCATGAATGATGTCAAAACGCTTTCTTGTTGCATGTTTGGCTATCGTTTTTTAGGTTTTGTACCTATTATATTCTTTAGTTTTTGTAATCATCATAATTTGGATGTTTTAGTGGTCAAAATTTTTTTTATTGGTCAAAACATTTTCGATTTGTTTGTAATGAAGTGAAAATAACCATTTTCATCTCAAAAAGAGTACACATGTGTCATTTAGCTTTTGTAATGGTCAACACATGATATTTGGATGTCGATGTCAAAACGTTTCATGGACGTGAAACAAATGGTTGCTTTTGTTGTATATTTGTCTATCAAAAAGGGTGATGAGGGATTTCTTAACATTTCATTGACATCAACGCATTTCTTTGATGCTTTGTTAATATCAAAAAGGGTGTTTTAGCTCCTTGCACGCACTTTTTTTTTGTTTTAATGATAACGTATAATTTTTGAATATCTTATTGGATGCTGTGTTTGTTGGTCTGTTTTTGTTGCATCGGGTGTCGTTTTGATCTAAAAAAAGGATGTTTTTCCTAAAGTATCCAAATTTGGTTTTCGTAATCGTCATATTGTAATAATGATATCAAAACAGGAAAAGGCTTCAAATATGAAAAGCTTTTGCCTATTTTGATATCAAAGAATTAGATTTTTTATTGATATCAAAGCATATGTTATTTTGTCGCAATAAAAAGCTCTATTCTAGATATTCTAGATATGCATGTTTTATTGGGATAAAAACTCATTTTTTTTGGCTGCTGTATTGGTAAGAAAGTGGTGTTTGTACCTATAGAAGCAAAAGTTTTTACTTTTTTGCTATTCCTTGGATGTATTGATACATTTGTTACGAGGTTGAAACAACTGTTTTAATATCAAAAATGTAGTGTGAACAATTATTCCTTGGCTTTAGTGCAGGGTCTTTTCCTATTTTGTCAAAACGTAGATTTTTTCGATGTCAACACATTTCTGTTGCATCTTTTTTACTATTTTACCACATGTTCTTTGGTTTTTGTAATTAGGTCATCATATTTTGGATGTTATATTGATGTCAACACTTTAATTTTCAATTTTTGTTTTTATCTCAAAAAGGGTGCACACATTACTTGGCTTTGGTAATGATGTCAAAACAAATGGCTTTTTGTGTTTTAGGAGTACAAATTTTCTGGGTGTTTAATTGTCAGTCAAATGTTTTATAGATATCAAAATGATATCAATTTATATTGCAATAAGGTAAAAACGAATTTTGCAATGTTCTCGTAATATTTCTCGGATGTACTGTTGATGATAAACAAGCTTTCAGTTTTTCTTCCAATGATGTCAAAGTTGTTTTTGCCTTTTAAGGCAGACAAAATATTTCTTAAATATTTATTTCATTGTTCAAAATATATGATTTTAAATCCGTTCTTATAGTCATTATATGATGGTTAGATAGTTTTTTAGCATATGTGGCACAATGCTTTACTAATGATGTGGAATGTCTTGCTGTTTTGATGTCATCTTGTTTAGATTTTTTTATTGATAATTTTTTTAGATGTTTTATTAATAATTTGTTATAGGCTTTTGTTATTACAAAAGCCATCAATTATCTCAATGCATGTTATATCAATATCTCAATATCAATATATCAATATCTCAATATAATATATAATGATCTCAAAACATGGATGTATTTTTCATGCCAGTTGTTTTCGACTTTTGATGCCAAAAAGCGTACATTAGTACGCACCCGGTATTTAGCTTTCAAAATATATGATAGCTTTTGCTCGTTTTAATGTCATTTTGTTTTATTGATGTCGAAACACGTTTTGATTGCAAAATTTTTGGCTGTTATTTCATTATCAAAACATATATTTTTCATTTTGTCAATATTGCCAACACAACTCCTTAAGCTACTGTTTTGATGAGAAAAGCGTTGTTTTGGCTTATTTAAGCAAAAGTTCAAGATTTTTCTATCCTTTTCAAATGATGTCTTTGCCTACTTTAATAGTCAATGATATTTGAATATTTTGTTGGTTAATTTAATTTTCATTGCATGTCTGGCTATCGTTTTGAGATTGTGTTGTCAAAACACTTTAAAATTTGGCTGCAATTGTGTTTTTCATTTTGCTTTGTCAGCACATGTTTGGATGCTTTATCAATGTGAATATATTTTTTGGATGTTTTATTGATGCCAAAATATATGGTCTACTTTTGGCTAACGTTTTTATAACAAAAATTGTGTTTTGTCGTCTGTAATGAAAAGTTTTTCCATGTTCTTTAGCTTTTGTAATGATTTCATTAATAAGGGTTTGGTTTTTCAATTCTATTTCAATTGAGGATAAAACATTTCGTTATCAGAAATGTTTTAACATTTCTTGGATGTTTTTTTGACGTCTGCTTTTGTTGGGATGTTAGAATAACAACTTTGCTTGTCTTTTTCATATAAAATGGGTGTTTCAGTTTCTATGCGCAAATACTTCTATTGTTGCAAAAATATAACAACTTTGCCATTTTTACTATATAAACGGGCGTTTTATCATGTGCACTCGCACTTAAGCTCTTGAAATCATGCTTTGTCATATTTGTCATATAATTGTCATATAATTTGTCTCATAATTTTAGCTCACATGAAAAAGGGCCTGTTTTTGTTCCAAAACAATGTAAATATAAATTGTGCTTAACTCTTAATGATGTCTTCAAGTTTCCTAAATTTTTCGATTTCAGTTACAATGCTTTCATAATGATTTCCACTATAATGTTAATACATGCTATTTGATGCTTTGTTGATACTATAAGTTTACTATGTTTTCATAATGATTTTTACTATAATATTAATACATACTTTTTGATGTTTTGTTGATACTGTTTTCAATTTTTGTTGCAATGAGGTTAAACTAACATCAGTAAGCACATGTAAGCATTTGTAATAATGTCGATATAAGGGGTCTGTTGATTTAATGATTACAGTAAATGATGTTCAGGTAGAGGGCCTTTGGTTTTTTTTTTTTCAAACGATTTCATTATAATTGGGATTTTTTTTTTGTTTGACGTTTTGTCAAAACACGTTTTCAATTTTTGTTAGAATTTGGTTGCAACAATTTCGCTTTGATATCAAAAAGGGTGTTTTAGCTATTTTGGATGCTTTATTTCTTGGATGCTTTATTGACCTTAGGTCTATCTTTGATGTAAAAATAATATTCAGCACGTTATTTTGTTTTCCTAAAAACATGTTTTTCTGATATGTGGTGTTTTTCCATATATTTAAGAAAAATGGTAATTGTGTGTAATGATGTGTATTGTGTTTTTTCAGAAAATATATTGACATCATGTCAACACATTTTCTGAATGTTAAAATTCTTGCTTTGTTATAATAAACATCTTCACTGGCTATTGTTTTGAAATGATATATGATAGCACATATTTCTCTGCCAAAGCAATTACAATCTGTTCTTGTTGCAACGTTAAAAGGAAATTTAAAACTGTTTTTCCTTTTCCTAATGACATGAATGTGGAGGATCTTTGGATGTTTCAAAGATTGATATCTTTGAAACATCCAAAGATTCTTAAATATTTTGTTGGTTTCAAAGTAGGTTTTCAATTTTTGTATGTTTTATTGGAACGTATGTTTCCTGGAATTATTTCAATATAAAGAAATAACACCTTTAACTGCCGTTTTGATAGGGATAACGGTGTTTTAGAGTCTGCAAGCACTTTAACGTATTGCTTAGATAATTTAGACTTCTTGAATATTTTTTGGCCAAAATTTTCCAATTTGTTGAGAAAGTAAAGCACTCCTTGTACTCAAATATTTGGATTTTGTAATTATATCGATGATGTGTCGTAGGATATTTGGATGCTAAATTTAAATCAACACGTTTCCTACAATAAGGTTTAAAGATGTTATATTTCATATGTTTCTTGTGTGTAACGCACATTGACAGATTTTCAATTTTTTTATGGTGTTGTTGCTCTGTGCGATTTTGTATGTTTCATTGATAAATTTTTCTTGGAATTTTTGGAATTCAAAGAAATATTGTTTTCGTTGTAATACTATTTGGCTGCCGTTTTCATAAGGATAACGGTGTTTTAGAGTCTGTTCGCACATTAATTTTGGCATTCTGGATTATCTATTGATATTTTTTGTCAAAATTTCTAATTTTTGTTGCTGTGTACGCAAATTTTGTAATGAAACATGTTTTTGGATGTTTGGAAGTTATATCAATACATTTCTTAAGAGACGATCCATAAAGTTAAAAGAGCACTATTGGCGGTCGTTTTAATATCTCTAGTATGCCGCTTTGGCGTGATTAAGGAAAAATTCTTTACTTTGGCTATCAATCATGTCAACATATGTTTGGATATTTTATTTATGTCAACATGTTTCTTGGATGCTGTAGCAACTTGGATACAATTTGCTGTTTTAGGGAAGTCAAAACACGTTTACTACTTCTGTAATCACATTAATGATGTTAAAACGTGGTGGTTTGACGTCTTAGACGTTTTAGATGTTTTTTGATATCAAAATACGTTTCAGTTTTTGTAAAAATAATTTCCTTGGTATGAAAAATGTGTAATGGTGTAAATGGTGTTAGTCATATTGTCAACTCATGTTTTTATTTGGATCTGATGTCGAATAACGTTAAAACTACCTCGTTTTAACTTCTTTGTAGTGATGTCTAAGTTGAGGTAATGATTTCATCAAAATGTTTGTTAATATACTTTTTCTTGGATATGGTCTATTTTTGTTGGAATGAATTTAAAACATCTTTGGTTTTTGTTGTCATAACATTTGAATTTTTCAACTTCAATTACAATTACCGAATGATTGCTGTTATCTTTGATATTTTGTTGATAGTATGTTTTAAATTTTTGTTGCAATAAGGTTGAAATAACATCAAAAAGGGATGTAATCATATCAATGTGGATTACTTGTTTTAATTATTACAGTAAATGATGTCTTTGGTTATTTTTTCAAACGGGTCCATTATATTTGGGATTTTCTTGGTTTCTTTGATGATTGTTATCAAAACAAATTTTGTTTTTGTTGGAATGAGGTGACAACAGCTTCGCTTTGATATCAAAATGGGTGTTTTAGCTATTTTGGATGCTTTATTGATCAATACATATTTCGTAGATTTTATATGATGTCTATTTTCGTTGCATCGGCTGTCGTTTTGACATAAAAATTTTCAGCATGTTATTCAGTTTTCCTGATGATGAAGATATGTGGTGACATGTTTCAAATATGTTTGTTAGGAAAAATGGTATTCAAATATTGTTTTCCTGTTTTAATGATGTCAATATGTTTGTATGTTTCTTTGATAACATTTTCTGAATGTCAAAATAATTAAAATACTTAAACATCGCTAGCTATTGTTTTAAAATGATACATGTCTTTGCCTGTTTTAATGTCAATTTATGTTTGCATATCTTATTACAGATATTTCTTAGATGTTTTCTTCATGACAAAGCACAATCTGTTCTTGTTGCAATGTTAAAAGAGAATCTTTGGCTGTCGTTTTAATATGCAAAACGGTGTTTGGCCAAAGTTTTTTCTTTTTTTAATGACATGAATGTGGAACATTAACGTGTTTAGATAATCTATTGACTTCTTTGATGTTTTTGGTCAAAATATTTCAATTCTTGCAGTGTGGGTGCTTAAGCACCTGTACGCAAATATTTGGATTTTGTAATGACAGCAATGTGGTGTCTGTATACTTGGATGTT
The DNA here is from genome assembly GCF_036320965.1 of Panulirus ornatus. NCBI lineage: Eukaryota > Metazoa > Arthropoda > Malacostraca > Decapoda > Palinuridae > Panulirus > Panulirus ornatus. The sequence goes on from NW_027264846.1 coordinate 11,445, forward strand.
AAATTTGAATCTACACGTTACTTGCAATACGGTTAAAAGAGCACCAGCGGTAGTCGTTTTGACATCAAAATGGGTTTTGTGAGATAGGCCATTTTGGCATATATGAGCATGTTTGGATGTTTTATTGACATATTTCATTTTATTTTATAGTTTTATTGATATCGACGGATTTTCAATTTTTTGTGTTATTGATAACATTTTTCCTAGAATTTTTTCAATGCAAAGAAATATTGTTTTCGTTGTAATAAGCTTTCGTTTTGATAAGAATAACGGTGTTTTAGCGTTTGTACGCATATTAATTTTTTCATGATTCTGGCATGTTAATACATGTTTGGAGTATTTTTTGACTTCTTGGATATTATATTGATGTCAAAATACGTTTCAATTTTTGTTGCAGTGCCTATATGAAAAAGGCTCCTGTACGCAAATATTTGGATTTTTAATGAGATTGTGTTGATTTACAACACATTTTTTTTGTAAAAGTTAAAAGAGCTTCAGCGTAAACAAAAATTCTTTACTTTGGCTGTCAATGATGTCAATACGTTTGGATTTGTCAACATGTTTCTTGGATGCTATTTGCTATTTCAGTGGTCAAAACGTCTTCAACTTTTGTAGTAATATTGTTTTTGGTGTAATAATAATGAAACTCCTTATGATAGGGATGACGGTGTTTTAGCGTCTGTATTCACATTAATTATATTAATACGTGTTGTTTGGATGATTTATTGACGGATGTTTTTTGATATCAAAGTACGTTTCAGTGTTTGTTGTATTTTGTTGGTATGAAAAATGTTTCATGGATGAGTTGACATTAATGTTAATTCATGTTTTTTGGATTTGTTGATATCAAATACGCATTCAATTTTTGTTCCAATAATAATGATGTCATCACAATGCTTGTTGACAATATTTTTCTCGGATATGGTCTATTTTTGTAGGCACATTTTTTTTTGATTGGTTTGACACATTGATGTCAACACATGAATTATGGCTTTTCTAATGATGTGGAATGCGCTTTGCTGTTTTAATCTCAACACATCTTTATATCCTGTTTATATAGTTTTTGTTATGTTAAAATAAACAGTTGGCTTTTCTAATGGTGTGACGTTTTGTTGGTTTCATGGATGTTTTATAGTAAAAACAAATGCACTTACTGTTTTAATGATGTACGCATATTAATTTTTTCATGTATCTGGCATGTTAATACATGTTTGGAGTATTTTTTGACTTCTTGGATATTATATTGATGTCAAAATACGTTTGGATATATTTTTGATGCCAGGATATATAATTTAACCAGTATCATTGAGGTTTAGATAAGAAAAAGGTGTTTGGTCGTATTTAGCAAAGGTTCTTTAATTGTTTGTAAATGTTTGTCAATGTAGAGGGTCTTTGCTTATTTTAATGTCAACACATGCTTGGATGTTTATTTGGCTATCGTTTTGATATCAAAAGGGGTGTTGTAGCTAATATACCGCTGTTTGACTTAGATTTGATGTCAAAAATTCTTTTAGATTTTTGTTTTGATATAAGTAATGATGTTTTAATGATGTCACACTTATTGATGTCAAGACGGTTTGTTTTTGTTGCTGCCGTTCTGATAAGAAAAATTGTCTATTTTTTTTCTTAAATTTTTAATGGTACAGATATTTTCTTGGAAAATATTTCAATTCTTGCTCTGGCTCTGCTACGCACATGTTCTTTGGATTTTGTATTGATGTTATTGACGTTGTTTGGATGTTTTGTTGTCAAAAAACGTTTTTCAGTTTTACTTCCATAAGGATAAAACATTTTGTTGAGGAAAACTTAATTTCTGTTGCAATGAGGTTAAAACAACTTTGATATAAAAATGCACGTTATTTGATTTTATAATCATGTTTCCATGACATGATTTATGATGGATTTTCTATTAGAAAAATGTATTTAGCAAATGTAATGCACGTTGTTTGGCCTTTCAATCATATCAAATATGAATAATGATGTCATTATTACATGTTGTTTGGACACCATGTTCTTTGATGGTTATCGTTATTGTTTTCCTTTTGATAACGATATTTTGATTTTTTTTTGTTTAGAAAATGCTATTTCTTGATATATTATTTTGAGCTCTTGAGCTAGGATATTTTTTTCTTGATGTGTAAAATATGTTTTTCATTTGTTTCTTTTTTCTTTTGTTGGCTATCTGAGGTTTTCCATATATTCGCCGCATACTTGGCTTTTGTAATGATAGATATACAAAACATGATGTTTATATATGTTTCATATTTATCTATTGATGTCAAAACACGTTTTTCTATGCTAATTGATGAAAACGATTACAAAAATTTTGATCTAAAAATTTTGTACCACATTATTTGGTTTTTCGTTTCAATATTGTTCGGTTGGGAGAACGTTGTTTAAGGGTGTGTA